>NC_037668.1:217765965-217953906 GCF_003255815.1 Theropithecus gelada | reverse complement strand
TCCTTCCTTCCTTCCTTCCTTCCTTCCTTCCTTCCTTCCTTCCTTCCTTCCTTCTTTCTTTCTTTCTTTCTTTCTTTCTTTCTTTCTTTCTTTCTTTCTTTCTTTCTTTCTTTCTTTCTTTCTTTCTTTCTTTCTTTCTCTTTCTTTCTTTCTTTCTTTCTTTCTTTCTTTCTTTCTCTCTCTCTCTCTCTCTCTCTCTCTTTCCTTCATTTATTTATTTTTTTTGCATTACTTCTCTGGGTTGTGGTCTTAGAGGTTCAATTACCAGGTTAAAAAAATATCAACTTCCACAGTCCCTTATTACACACTATCACCTGGTTCTTCAGAAAACAGAAACCAAACCCTGATAACGCAGTGGTGATAGCACTGTCCAAATGAAGGCCTTTCCGCTCACCACGGCCAAGACTGATTTTGCTACTTTTCATTTCCTTTGGAAAGGCTGCTCTCTCCACTCCTTTTTATTTCCTTTTGGAAAGGCCGCTCTCTCTACTCCTTTTTATTTCCTTTTGGAAAGGCCGCTCTCTCTACTCCTTTTTATTACCTTTTGGAAAGGCCGCTCTCTCTACTCCTTTTTATTTCCTTTTGGAAAGGCCGCTCTCTCCACTCCTTTTTGTTTCCTTTTGGAAAGGCCACTCTCTCTACTCCGTTTTTGCTTTAGTTGTTTCCCCACCGAAGCTCATTTTTGCCAGCCAAGTTCAGTATATTCTGTTTTCTCTCCTCAGTTTATCGTCTGGGGAAGCATCTAGCACTCCATGAGATTGGTGAATGACTGGCCCCCACATGCCGGCCGCCCAGTGCAACGGCCTAGAGCGGGGCTTGCTGCTGGCCAGTGAAACAAGCACCTTTGAGGGCTTGACCTCCAGGCGCGGCAAGTCCAGCCAGGAAGGCCTCCTCACTCTGCCAAGTGTTGAGCCTGGGTGTTTTTCAGACTTACCTTCAGGGTACCATGAGTGGGCGGGTGGGAACAACAGGCCAAGCACTAACCACAGCCCGTGCTGGCCACCTGCTTCAGCCTCTGGTTATGGGAAGCCAGGGGGTGGGGATGGTAGGATTTCCAGAAGGGTCTCATTCCCCCTGGGTTTGCTGATTAGAAAAGACACTTGGGGCCGGGTGTGGTGGCTCTCGCCTGTCATCCCAGCACTTTGGGAGGCCGAAGCAACTGACACCTGAGGTCAGGAGTTCAAGACCAGCCTGGTCAACATGGTGAAACATCATCTCTACTAAAAATACAAAAATCAACCAGGCATGAATGCCTGGCCAGAGAATGGTGTAAACCCAGGAGGCGAAGGTTGCAGTGAGCTGAGATTGTGCCACTGCGCTCCACGCTGGGCTACAGAGCCAGGCTCCACCTCAAAAAAATAAAACAAAACAAAAAAACCCACCCTGGTGTGCTTTTTCAGTCCTGCAGAATGTGTGGGAAGTGGCCTGTTCCTGCTCACCTCCATGGGAGCAGTGTGCCTGTGGCTTCAGTCAGATAGTGATTGGCATGGATTGTCTGGCCCAAGCGCCTTCTTTTTGTTTTTTTTTTTTTG
Organism: Theropithecus gelada; assembly: GCF_003255815.1. Classification (NCBI taxonomy): domain Eukaryota; kingdom Metazoa; phylum Chordata; class Mammalia; order Primates; family Cercopithecidae; genus Theropithecus; species Theropithecus gelada. Next base: position 217,952,374 of record NC_037668.1, on the reverse strand, counting down.
AGACAAAGTCTTCCTCTGTCACCCAGACTGGAGTGCAATGGCTTGATCTTGGCTCCCTGCAACCTCTGCTGCCCAGGTTCAAGCAATTCTCCTGTCTCAGCCTCCCGAGTAGCTGGGACTACAGGCGCCCGCCACCACTCCCGGCTCATTTTTGTATTTTTAATAGAGGTGGGGTTTCACCATATTGGCCAGGCTGGTCTCGATCTCCTGACCTTGTGATCTGCCCGCCTCGGCCTCCCAAAGTGCTGGGATTACAGGCATGAGCCTCTGTACCTGGCTGGGTGGTTTGTTCTTTATGGGGAGGAGGACAGGGGCTGGGAGAGAGCGCTCAAACCTGAGACTTCCTGCAATGTGGTGACTGCTGGGTTCAGAGCTGATCAGTTTGAGATTTAACCAATGAGCAGGCACTGATATAGTAAAAAGCCAGAATGAAAACAAAAGTTAGAAATGGCATTTGCAGAGTCCTGGATAACTTTGGGTACTTGTATATTGCTTGAGCCTGTGTGTAGTGGTGGGTTTATGATGTCCATAAATGTGCTCTCTGAGCAATTTAATTGTGGGTGCTTTATGACAAAGCAGCAGAGAGACCTCTAAAGCACATGATGGGACTCGCATCCAAAGGACCTGCAGGGTTTCCTCTGGAGCAGACCCTGTCGCCTTCCCTGGTAAGCATCTTATCGGATCTGTCCGCACTCTGTGCCCTGTGCAGCACTGATGGCAGAAGAGGCTGCAATAAGCAGGTGTTGAACAAATGAATGAGCAAGGATATGCTTACAGTTCTCACTTTAATGATGAGGAGATCTCATCGAGATGCAGCAGCTTGCACCGGGGATGTGGGTACTTACCTAGAAACCTGGACTCGCATCAGCCCACCTGCCCTCTGGCCTGGACTTTTCCGCTTCCCTGTCTTGTGAGCTGGTGAGGACTAATTTTTGCTCGTGCTTTCATAGGACCAAATGGGAAAAATTCCATTAAAGCAACATAAAGAACTGATTCGCCGTCCAGGCAGCAGAGCTTCAGCATGGAGCAAGGGCGAATTCTGGAATCCCTCCCCCAGGAAAGATGTTTTTAAAGAGAGAACAGACCAGTCATCCGTTCTAGACAGTATTACCCTATCACTTAGCATTTGTGTGGCTTCAAGCTCTTCACGGAGCATTTTCATCTGTAGGACTTCACTCGATTTGCATAGCAACTCTGTAGCTATAGGTATTCTTGCATTTTCCGGTAAGAAAACTGAGATGCAGAGCAGCTGTGTTCTCTCTACGATCACACAGCTAGTGAGAGGCAGAGCCAGTATTTCCCATAAGCAGTCAACACTGAGGATTAAGGCCGGGTCCCCAAGACTGTACGGCCTGGGGATCATAATAGTTGTTAACATGAAGCGCTAGTGTTGCTAGCGTGTTGTATGTTAACTCATCTGACTCTCACAGCAACCCTACAAAGTGGGCGCCATCCTCATCCCTATTTCTCAGATGAGAAAATTGAGGCACAGAGAAAATAATAACTTGTTGAAGGACACCCAGCTGGTAAGTTGCAGAGACATGACTTGAACCCACAGGCTTCTTCACCACTGATCACTAATCTCCAAGAACAGGTGAAGATGCCGTGATCACGGTTCCCACGTGGCATCTGGAGGGTCCACTTGCTTACTCAAGGACTGCGGCAGAGTGTGCCTCTGTGGGCCCTGAAAAGCAGGGAACACATCACCCAGAGAGGAACTGACCTCACATCTCAGAAGCCTTTATCAACCTTAAGTCCTGAACTCCCCAGAACAGAGAGAGGAACAACAGCGTCTAAAGCTGAACCAAAGTAAGTGAGAATGAACTGTGGCTGTGTGTCCTCCGCTCAGCCCCAGATGACATGAGGGTTTCTCAAAGCACAAGGAACTGTACAAGCAGCACCTGGGGAAAAGTGCACCATGGCTTAGCATTATGGAGGTGTGCCCAGGCTGCCCAGGGCTGGGCATGGGCCTGTGCGGTGTCCCTAAGAGAAAACAGGGAACCCTACAGGACTATAGAAACATAGACAAAAACTGTTCATAATTGATGCATCGATAGTAAACCTGACACATTGGGGGACTCTCTTAGCCAGAAGAAAGGGGATTGCTTTTGCATTTTTCTTCGAAACTATTTGCTACGGGCGAGGAGCTGCCATCCCCCAAATGTCAGAGAGGGGACAGGGGTCTGCAGAGTTGCTGGATGAAGTGACTTGGCCCTTGTAGCAGAAGGTAAATTGGCACGGCTCCGTGAGGCCTGAGCTGCCGAGGTAACACGCATGACTGCTCCCGACAGCAGCACGGGCTCTGACACCGAGCCCGGGGAGGCCTGGCGGCTCGGAGACTGGGGACTGGCGCCGAGCATCCTGGAGTTGGACAACTGGCCTGCTCGTGGTTGGACCATCGTAGGCTGCTGCTAGTTCCGGCTTTTGCTGGGTACCATTTTTCCTTTCCAGAATCCTCTCTATTTACAGTTCCCTTATCTTCCCTTCTGTTTCCATCCTTGTTTTATACAAAGAATGAGGCTACATATTCAAGGCTTCCCTTCCCAAATATCCAGTCAATTAACTCCTTTATTTATTAATTCACCTGTTAATATCCTATCATTGAGTAGCCACTGACTATATGCTGAGCCCTGTGCCAGGCCATGTATACACAGCACAGATGTGAGTAAAACATGGTACCTCCCCTGGAGGAGTTTCTAGACTTAATTTGGGAGGTCAAAAGCAAAAACCAGTTTCAGTAAGAAAATCATTAGGCAAGGCTCTGTGAACTGCTGTAACTCTGAGATCCAGAAGAAAAGGCCGATTCCAGTTTTTCAGTGATCCCAGGAAGGGCAGCCCTGGTTGCTGTCCCATAATATGACTACCCTCATACTCCCCTGTGTCTTCAGAGAGGCGACAGGGGTTGAAATGGAAGCAGACTGGAGTCCGGTTCCCTGGCATTCCTAGAGACTTCCACCTGACACTTTTCCAGCTTTTCTGAACTACCTAAGGACCTCAGAGAGGCAAGATGTGGAAGGCCAGCCCATCCGGGTCTCCTCCACAGGGAGGAACGCAGGCAGGCGCCGTAACAACTACCGAGGAGGACACGTTTTTTGAAAAGAGATCACTTCAGTGAGAATACTTTGGCCGGGCGCGGTGGCTCAAGCCTGTAATCCCAGCACTTTGGGAGGCCGAGATGGGCGGATCACGAGGTCAGAAGATCGAGACCATCCTGGCTAACACGGTGAAACCCCGTCTCCACTAAAAAATACAAAAAACTAGCCGGGCGCGTTGGCAGCGCCTGTAGTCCCAGCTACTCGGGAGGCTGAGGCAGGAGAATGGCGTGAACCCGGGAGGCGGAGCTTGCAGTGAGCTGAGATCCGGCCACTGCACTCCAGCCTGGGCGGCAGAGCAAGACTCCGTCTCAAAAAAAAAAAAAAAAAGAGAATACTTTAATACTTTAATGGTTTAATATCCTTTGCTGTAATCTTGGAACGAACCTACAAGGTGGGCACGGTTATTTCCACTCTGCACATGGAACAACCCGAGGCCCGGAGGCCCAGAGAAGATAGATACCCCACGCCTGGTCTCCCAGCGAGTTATTGACATAGCAAGTATTTGAACTCACATAGCAGAGATTCTCCAAAACCAGACAGGAGGTTCTTGTCAGTTGTTCCATGGATGACCATATAATTGGGCCACCAAGACTTGCTCGAGAAGATTTTAAAAAGGATTTCCATGGAGAGATCTCTCATTCTTGATGAAAGGTGATGCAGAGTTTTTAAAAATTTTGTTGGCCTTCTGGTTTTTGTTCATTTCTCTAAGGAGAGTGTATGGAGAACGAGAGCTTTGTCCTACGTTCCTGGACACGGGAAAATCACTTGAAGCAGTGCCAGGCCTGCACGGCTGTAGCTGAGTGGCTGCAGCTGGGGTTCGTTTGTTAGATTTGCCTGATCAGTCACAGAGCAAGTACCTGAAGAAAGGACATGTACATTATGAGGAGGACGGAGGAAGGGCCTGCCTGAGAGTGCACACTCCGATGGAAGGAACTTGTGGAATGGGGATCAGGGATATTCCTGACACTGGGTGACAGGATGGCGCCAGAAACCTTTTGGAGTTATGGTATTGGCTTAGAGCTGGTCCAGAAGGAAACAGATTACAAAGTTTAAGTCCTTGAAAGAAACTTCAAGAACATATAGGCTACCTCTCTTGTTTTCCAGACGAAGAAACAGAGAGGTCAAGTGACTTGTCCACAGCAGCAGTCATTAGAGATATAGCTGAGTTTTGGGTGCCGATTTTCCAACTCCCTATCATGAGCTATTTCTGTCATATGGTATTCTAGACCAGAGATCAGCAAACTCTTTCTGTAAAGGGCCAAATAGTGAATATTTTAGACGGGGTGGGCCATACAGCTTCTGTGGCCACTATTCGACTCTGCTGTTTTAGCCCCAAAGAAGCCATTGACAGCATGTAGACAAATGTGCATGGCTATATTCTAATAAAACTTTATTTTAAAAAGTAGGTGGCAGGCCCAATTTGGCCCACAGGCCATAGTTTAATGACTTTTGCTCTAGATATTTCTCTTCCTCAAACATACCCTCTATGGTAAGGAAATGGTCACAGTTTAGAGGTGGTTTGAAGGATAGCACTTTGTCTTCCAAAATTCAGGGCATTAGAGCACTCAAGCAAGATTTGGTGCTACATCCTTAAAAGAGAGAAGAGAAGTCAGGTGCCAATTTTGTGAACATGAACAAAAAGATTGTTTGTGGACTAGTGCAGTGGTTCATGCCTGTAATCCCAGCACTTTGGGAGGCCAAGGCGGGTGGATCACTTGAGGCCAGGAGTTCAACACCAGCCTAGCCAACATGGCAAAACCCAGTCTCTATTAAAAATACAAAAATTAGCCAGGTGTGGTGGTGTGCGCCTGTAATTCCAGCTGCTTGGGAGATGAGACAGGAGAATTGCTTGAACCCGGGAGGTGGAAGTTGAGTGAGCAGAGATCATGCCACTGCACTCCAGCCCAGGTGACAGACTGAGACTCTGTCTGAAAAAAAAAAAAAAAAGAAAGAAAGATTGAAAGAGAGAGAGAGATTATTTGAGGAAAGAAACAGTAAAGAGAGAGATAACCCTCACACTCAATGCCTTACAGCTCAAAAAGAATTACAAATGAGGTGTGATGTCCAATTATGAGGCAGGGGTAATGCATGTCAGTTTTCCAATGACCTTTAGCAAGCCTCTCCTTAATTTTAGAAGGGGTTCAGATTATAGTTGATTAAATAACTAAAGTGGATAAATAGTTATTCCCCGGAACCACCCTTCTCATCCCCTCGCTGGCAAACAGGTTTATAAAAACTCAGTCCACAGTTTGAAGGTGTCTGACCATGTTACAACCCAGCCCAAGGACAAGGGGAAGAAGGAGCATTCAGAGAGACATAGTGATAACGCAAGAAGCCTTGTACTCAACACAGCGGTGTGTTCAGTAGAGGGAAAATGGCCCTAAGACCCTGCAATGATGGACTTCTATGAGTTTCCAAGTTTGGAATCTCAGGATTCTTGGTGGGCTAAACCTTCAAAACCATGTTAATTTTCTTTAATGGCATCATTTTGTCTTTAGAATCCACAGCTTCCTGATAGGTGATATCCTCTCTTCTTCATAAGAAAAATGACCTTCCAAACTCTTAAGACTCAAGATTTCCTAATAAAAATACTCCAAAGCAGCTCCTAGTCTAGTGGTGTTTGGCTCACTTGAAAATATCTAGCACGTAAAGAGTAATAAATTGTATTGCCCCTTCCAATTCTGAAAGTAAAATCTACACAATTCCAGCCTCTGCCAACTTCCTGTTTTCCCATCGTGGAGGTGATTAAGAGTTCCTTGAGCCTGGAAGACACACAGCTCCCCTCACATCTTCCCGCCCTTGACCCTCTATCCGGGAGCAGGGAGGTGAGCAGTGGCCACAGCTGTAGTCTTTGGGTGTTTTGAAACTGATTATCAGATTCCTTAGATGTACCTTTTAATGGACACAAATCTAGCTTTACAGATAAGCTCAACACAAACCATTTGAATGACTCCTTCAGAGCTTAGGGGAAAGGGTGCTGATGGTAGCTACTGCTGAGAGCATCTATTTGAGAAGCATCATGCTAGTGGTATTGGCTATAACTTAAAGTTTTTGACTGTCTTTACCTAAGTCAGTTATTTCTTCAGGGGTTGCAAAATGGTTACTTTCTTTTTTTGAGACGGAGTCTCCCTTCGTTGCCCAAGCTGGAGTGCAGTGGTGGGATCTTAGCTCACTGCAACCTCTGCCTCCTGGGTTCAAGTGATTCTCATGCCTCATGATTAGCTGAGATTACAAGCGGCCACCACCACGCCTGGATAATTTTTGTATTCTTGGTAGAGACAAGGTTTTGACCATGTTGGCCAGGTTGGTCTCAAACTCCTGACCTCATGATCCACCTGCCTCAGCCTTCCAAAGTGCTGGGATTACAAGCGTGAGCCACTGTGCCTGGACAGTGCTTTAAATTTTGAAGTAATCTCATGCCCAGAGGCAGCGTTCTTTCAGGCTTTCAGCCTATGAGTCTATGCTGCTCCTGTGAACCCCTCTGGCACTCACTTTATCTGTTCCCTATCTTCCCCCTTTTGGAATGTTTTTGACTACTCTGAGAGGCAATTAAAAATGGTGGTGGGCTGAGGCGGTGGCTCACACCTGTAATTCCAGCACTTTGGGAGGCCAAGGCAGGCGGATCACTTGAGGCCTGGAGTTCGAGACCAAGCCGGCCAACATGGTGAACCACCATCTCTACTAAAAACACAAAAATTAGCCGGGTGTGGTGGTGCGTGCCTGTAATCCGAGTTACTCGGGAGGCTGAGGCAGGAGAATCACTTGCACCCAGGAGGCAGAAGTTGCAGTGAGCCAAGATGGTGCCACTGCATTCCAGCCTGAGCGACAGAGCGTCTCAAAAAAAAAAAAAAAAGGTTGCACATATTCCCATTAGGTTACTTCAACTTCATTTTGGATCCTATGAAGTGAATTTTGAAGGGGAGGAGCTGATTCTGTTTCATCCGAGTAGAAGGAATATGGTAACATTTCTGCCTTGCCCTTCATGTTTGATTGATACATTTCACTTTGAAAGCTAATTATATCTGATGTGAAGGAAAGATGGAATTCAGAAATATAGATGCTCTTTTCATGAGTTTTCACTGTGAAAATTCAGGTCATCTGCTCAGTTTTCTCATGCCTCAGTTTACTCATCTCCTGGCTAAGGTAATTCCTGGTTTTCAGAGAAGAGGAGAGGACCAGGAATAGGAAATCCTGCCATTGGCAACAACATGAATGAACCTGAAGGATATTATACTCAGTGAAATAAACCAGGTACAGAAAGAAAGTACTTCACGATCTCTCTTCTATGCAGAATCTAAAAGAGTCGAACTCTTAGAAACAGAGAGCAGGAGCGTGGCTCTCAAGGAACGGAGTCATTATAATCCGTGGTCTCATAGAGTCCTGGTCCTCCACGATTGTTCTGTCTGACCCTTCACTCATTTTGGGAAAGCTCTTCCTAGTGTCCCTGACTGGTGATCAGCTCCCAAGTGACTCTTCCAGGGACCAGAGACGTCCAGATTCAAAGCAACCATTTCATGTCTGAATAGGTCTAATTGTAAGAATGTTCTTCCTCGTACTCCAACACCTTCCTGAGGTATCTTCCTATTGGTTTAAGTTCTGCCTTTTGAAGCAAAGTGAAAACAGACGGAATCTTTCCCACATTTCGTCTCTTCAGGTTTGACTTCTCTTTCATAGGTATAGTTGTAACTTGTTTGTGGTGCACTGTAGAAGAGCATTTTGACAAAATCAATGTATCATTACATTTGTCACATTCAGTCCTGTTCTTAGTGAACCCACAATTAAACAAAGACATGTTCTGGTGATGTGGGAGGCCTATTGGCTATGCTTGGTCAATGCACAAGGCTTCTGAGACACAAGGAATTCCATTTCTGTACCACACATCCCTAAGCCCTGACTGGATGATAACCGTTCTCTCATCTGCAGTGTTCACACAACTAATGAGATGGCTGCACTGTAAGGGTCTGACCAGGAAGAAAGGGATCTACGAGTTTTCAGAAAACTTTCAGATGAGACATCTTGAATACGTTTGTAAATGGTACTATTTAGCCAGGAAACTACAGCACCAGCTAGGAGAGGTTTTTACCTAAGACCCTGACTTCAGGGCTGGAAGAAGTATCATTCATTTATTTGTTCAACAAATATTTGTTGAGTATCTACTATGTGCCATGAAATGCTCTAGATGTTTGTTCTGTATCAGAGAGTAAACGGACAAAAATTCCTGTTCTTATAAATCTTACATTCTGGCAAGGGGACTTTAAAAATATGCATTACAACATTATAATAAGTAAGTAAATTACATTGTAGGTTAAAAGGTGGCAAGTTATTTAAAGAGGAAAAAAAAACAGACCAAAGTTAGGAGCAGGAATACGGGAAGGTAAGTTAGGAGCAGGAATACAGGAAGGTAAGTTAGGAGCAGGAATACGGGAAGGTAAGTTAGGAGCAGGAATATGGGAAGGTAAGTTAGGAACAGGAGTACAGGAAGGTAAGTTAGGAGCAGGAATATGGGAAGGTAGCGGTGACTGTGGTGATTGTGAACAGGGTGTTAGGAGGGGTCTCTGGGAGAAAGTAACAGCTGGACCAAGAAACTTATTAGGAATGACCAGGAAGGTAGCAAGAAGCTAAGAGAAAGTAAAATATAAAACTGTTGTCTTGAGTATTTTAGAAGTCATAGTAGAAATGATGGAGGGCTGCCTTTAAAATGCTACCTGTGATTTGGCCTTTGTAAACCCAGCTCTGTGAAAGGAGATCTTGTCATGATGTGGTTATTCACGCTGAGATTTCTGCTGGACTGAGTGTGGGAGATGCGCAGAGGGTAGAGTGACGCGCAGAGGGTAGAGCGATGCGCAGAGGGTGGAGAGTGATGTAAAGCCAAGATGTGATTTGTGCAACTCTGGATGATTTGAGGGGCAAACCTGCAGGGTCGGAGTCACAATCTAAAGGGACTGCCCAAGGCAGGAAGGATGGGGCTGATCCAAGAGGGCACCTCCACAGCACAGAAGGGGACAAAGAACCCCACCAGTGTAATCAAAGATAAGAAAAAGGCAGAAGAAAGAATTCTTAGTCCTGCCTATTTTAACTGAAGGAATAGTTAAAATATACCTCACAGGCTCTATCTCTCTGCACTGGTCTGAAAGCAGATGAAAGCAGGGAGATAAATCAGGGAGACACTCCCCCCACACATATACACACTCTCCCCAAATTGAGCTGAGGAGGAGGTATTTGCATATTCTCTCAGTTTCTATCACGGTTAGAAATGTTGGAAAGGGTGTACCTAGGGCCTAACTCCTAAGGAAACTTACTGCTGAACCAATAGAACGTAGATTCAAAAGCATGTCTTGGGTCTCGAAAGGGAAAGGATAGGGCCTTTGTCAGGAGAGACTGTCATCTCAAGGGTTAAAGGTCTATTGAAAAGGAGATCAGAAATTGGGAGCACATAAAGGGGACGGTCTTATTCTTTGAGTCTTTGGAATCATCCTTGCAACAGACCACTACTGTGGACTATGGACTGTGGCCTGTGGCCTGTGGACTGCCCTGATGCTCCCTCCGCCACAGGACAGCTTCCTTGGGCACCTAAATGAGTTTTGTGTGCTCTATTGTGAGGGAAATACAGAGATACCAGATAGCCGGTGAGAGGGGAGTGGAGGGGGGGAACTTAGGTCACAGGAATGCAGGGTCTAATGAATGGGATCCCCTCCCAACACACAATGCTTCTTCAGAACTTGGGACCGCTGATTGTAGCCATTAGGCAACAAGGTATTGAGGGGCCTATGAAATTATTTGAGAATTGAAACGTTTATTGGCCCCAAAAGAAAACTATACAGTTGAAATTAATAAATATTTTATTTGCAGAAATGGCATTATGGAGATCTTAATTGCTAAATTTAGTATTAATAAAAATGACACCGTACTTGAAAACAATGTATAGATTTTTCTCTCTTGCAGGCAAGAATTCCTAAGTAGGCACAAGAACTGCCAGGAAACCACTGCCAATCATGATTTAAATTATTCATAGCCAAAAAATTTCGAAAGCAAAATTATAATTTTAAAATTTATTTTTATAGCAAAAAAAAAAAATACCCTCTATATTTAATGCGGGATGTAAGTAGATTTTAATACGTGTGATATCGAGTGGGGTTGGGACCTCCAAAAGTGACAGAGGCTAGGACTGAGAAGGTGTGAACATAGTTCTAACCTAAGGTCATATGTTGGATGTCAGAGGAACAGGCATCTCTTTAATTCGTACAGTTGGAAAGCTGAAGGTATATAAAGATAAAATAGCAGTTCTATTACAGGCATTAAAGAAGAGGTCTCCAGTTCATGCGCCAGGGTTGTGGGTTAGGTAAGCCGCTTTGCTCCAGCTTCCTGGGGGCCAGCTCTGCCCAGCCTCCTACCCTCACCCCTACCTCCCTCCTCTTTCTATAACATGGCCTCATTCATTTACTTCAGTAGCTCCTTTCTGGAACAAATTCTCACATCGCAGTCCTTTCCAGAATGCTACAGTAACAGAGTTCTCAAAGGCTTTGATTGATGGGGTTTGAAACACTCTTTCTTTTTGGAAATATTTATATTTGATCCCTTTTGGACAGACTGCACATAACTAGAGCTTATCACATTGCTGAGAATGATGGGCAGAGTCTAAGAGACAGGAACCCTGAGTCGGCCGAGCCCTGGGAGAGCAAAGATTAATATCCATTTGTGCTTTGCTGTCCTCAACCCTGATAACTGTAAATAACGTTTGGAAAAGATCGGGGTGCATCATGATCTATTACATGGTGGCGACGATTCTGGTTGTTATGTCTTCCACAGTGATTTATCATTCTCTGCAGTGACACAAATCATGGTCCTTGCCTGCCACTCTGGAATGTATGATCTGCTGACTGGAACAATGATGAATTTGTGTTTATATCATAACATTTTTAACCTGAGCTAGACCTGACCTTCTGCTCCAATTTGGGAATGTACTAAAAATATATTTTTGTAAACCTCTGGTTTTGCTGGCCAGTGTTATAATAGAAAACGCTTTTCCTCCTTTTGGGGGGACTAATGCGAGGTGGTGGAAATAATAAGAAGGTCAAATTGTGGATAAAACATTGTCTCAATTGTTCTTACCTGTAAGAGATCAGTATACTCTTGCCTTGTTCCAGCAATCGGCATCCTCAGAGCTATTAAGCCGAAGAAGGCCCTGGTAGTTTGTTTTCTCAAGACCTGAAAACCAAGAAGGGTCTACTAATCTCTCTCTGTGTCTTTATTTGAAGGGTGTGTGGGCTCTTGTGGACAAGTGTTTGTGTCTGTGTGTGTTACACTGGTTCCATGAGCGGCAGGCAATTGAACCCAGGCCTTTCAGGCTGTCCTTTAAGGCAATACTTTTCTCTGAAACAGGGTCCAGGGACTTAAGATCTTTGGGAAGTTTTACATGAAAATGTTATATATTTTTTTCAACCACATTTCTTTCTGTGAAGTGTGGGAGTTGTATGAAATACAGAAAATAAAAATAAAAAATTTAAAATCTCATCATTTCTTTCTGAAATAATCTTTGTATACTATTCAAATTGATTGTCTTTTTTTTTTTTTTTTTAATTCATATGAGGAACCCAAGGATCTGGGGTTAAGAAATAATATTTGCATTGCAACTATTCACATTTAAATGGGTGACTTACAAAGCAAATGCATTTTAGACCAAGCGCTTATTTTTAAGGTATTTGTGCTAGATTCTCAGTTTTGAGACAGAATATGCAATAATGCGCCTGGCAAAGCAGTGAAGAGGGGGACGTTTTCCCAGGTGTCCCACCTTGGTCACAGCATTGCCCCCTCAACTCCTCCTCGGTCACGGGCTCTAGGCTTGACTTGTGCAAAGCCCTCACAGTCTCCTTGGTCACTCACAGATTGCCTCCTGTTTGCAAATGCCTATCAGTGAGCTAAGATGACAAATTTACCTGTGATCATGTGCTGAAGTGATATGGATTTTAGGTGAAGCCTCCTGGAATCAACTCTCGTGGCACCGCCGAAGCCTGCGGTGACTTCGAGGGCGGAATCTCAGGTGAGTGTGGATCCAAGGAGAAGCGGAAGCATGCTGGTATCAGTCAGACCCCTCATCTCATCTGACAACGAAGAGGCAATCACTTATGCCACCTGATTTTTCCAATTTTTAGATGGAGAATCCTGAGTCACTGTCAAAACAATGGAAATTTCACAAGTATCAGAGTGACACGAATTTGCTTATTTCAAACCCAGAGGAAGAGAAATGACAATGAATTTTCAGTACATACCAGTACTCTGCACAGTACCTTGTCACATATAGTGGGTTATTAATGCCGCCTTGGAGCCTTGGCACGCACTGCTCTTCACTACATTCTACTTTTTCATAAACATCTTATCTCACCCAACCTCACAGAACTCCTAATACTTTGCAGAACCATGAAATTCAACACTCCACCTTCACTGGATAGTTCTTCTTTTCCAAAGCCCAATCTTCCTTAAACTCACTTTCTATTACAACAACATTAATTGCTATTTTATGCACATACACAGACTGACTTCTTCACAACTTTACTTCCTGGTAACTTACAAGTGCACTGGTTGACAGCATCCTCAATTAGCAGAGTCATTTCCATATCCTGGACATATACATTGATCAGAAAAGATGACAATTTATTTTTAGACAGACGCAGCCTGCATAATTTAAATATATTTCCCATTTGGCAAAAATGGTGTTGTAGCTAATGTATGTACAATATTTCCAAAAACATTGGTACTTTCCCATAAATATCTTCCATATTTTTTTTCAGTGAGTAATAAAAAAGGTTGAGGTGGGATGTGTTTTATCCCACCACATTATATCATTCCTATTTTTCCTCTTTGTTGGATGGCAATCAGGGGCCCTGATGCCAAGCTTTGGAAGCAACAGCATCTGGTTCCTTGGCAGATCCTGCAGGCAGACTTGTTGCCAGCCTCTAAGCTGTGGCTGGGTCTGTTGCATGGTTTGGCTGCAGATGGACTCTCTGGGTTGCCTCGTGCTTCTGGAAGCCAGTCCTGGCTTTCCTTTGATTCTGAGGACTTTACTCATTTTTATTCATTTGTGAAGAAGGGCCCATCCAAATGCTTTATGAAACCAACACTGGAGAACATTAATGGATCAAATTTTGCCTTTGAAAAGGCAGAGGTCAGTGTGTTTGGGGGCGGGAGGCACAGCATTCTGAAGATACGGGTCCACATGTGGATTCTTCCTCCCGTGAACTTCTATTCTAAGGAGCTTGGAAGGTGGCCAGTTACATGTTACCACTTCTCCTTTCCCCAGGATGAGGCTGTGTGGTTACCTGGAAAGATAGAAACACTGGAGAACTCAGGCTTCCTCAGATCAATAAAACCTCCTATTTCTTTTGTCTTTTAAGTGAATCAGATCCTGAGGAAATGAACATGCACAAGGAAATTCGGGTTGCCCTCTCCCCTGTACCCTTTCATTGTCCATGTGAGTATGAGATTACAGCATGGCTAGAGAGAAGGTTGGACATAAAGTCTTAATTTACTCTGAACCGAGCATACACATTAAAGCCAGATCACTCCCATTCATGTTCCCTGAGACTCTGGCCTCTCGGGAAGGGCTTTCCAGTTTTCTTAGAATTATGAAACTCTATCACTATTGATTTTGTTTATCATTTTGATCAACTCTAAAATTCTATGCCACTCACACGCGCGCGCACACACACACACACACCCCTATACCTTAAAGGAAATATAAGTTATTGTGTTCTAAAGATTATTATGTATTTCGTGGTATTTCTTGAGTGCGTTCGCCCTCTTCCTGATTCTTTTATTAACAGCTATTTATTGAATACCTATTATTTGTTAAACACAAAATCCTGCTCTCATGGGGTTTACTTTCTACTAGGGGATACTGGGAAATAAAACAATGATCAAGTCAGTTAGCAAGATAATTTTAGATAGTGATAGAGCTATAGAAAACTGAAACAGTGATTTGATAAAGATGTTTGTGGGGTAAGAAGAGAGCTATTTAAGACTGGTAATATTTCTGGGTATATATACAAAGGAGATAAAATCACTACCTTGAAGAGATATTTGCACTGTTATTTTCATTGCAGCATTATTCACAATAGCCAAAATATAGACCCAACCTAATTGTCAATGGATGAATACAGGAAGAAATACGGTGTGTATCTATGTCCATATCCTGGACATATACATCGACCAGAAAAGATAACAATTTATTTTAGGCAGACACAGACTCCATAATTTAAATATATTTCCCATTTGGCAAAAATGGTGTTGTAGCTCATGTGTGTTATGTGTATATACATATATACACATATGTTATATACATATATACACACACACACATATGCATGCACAATAAAATATTATTCAGCCTTGAAAAAGATGTAAATCCTGCCATTTGCAACAACATGAATGAACTTGGAGATCATTATACTAAGTGAAATAAGCCAGACACAGAAAGATGAATACTGCACGGTCTCTCCTCTACGTAGAATCTAAAAGAGTCTTACTCAGAGAAACTGAGTAGGAGGGTGATTATCAATCGCTGGGGAGTGGGGAAAATAGGGAGACGTTTGTCAAAGGGTACAAACTTGTAGTTATAAACTGAATAAGTCCTGGAGACCTACTGTATAGTATGGAGACTATAGGTAATAATAATATACTTAACACTCACTGAGGGAGCAGATCTTAAGTATTCTTACCACACACACACACACACACACACACACACACACACAAGGTAACTGGGTGAGGTGATAAATACATTGATTCGATTGATTTCACAATGTATGTGTATATCAAAATATCACGTTATACACCTTGTATATATACATATATATATGTATATATACTTTTTATTTGTCAGTTATGCCTCAGTCATGCTGGGGGTGGAGGAAGAGATTGACTGGGAAGGAAATGACATTAGATCTAAGACCGAAACTACAGAAAAGATCCAGCTATGATCTAGGAAGGCCTAGAAGAGGAAGTAACCAAGGCAAAGGCGGTACTGGGGAATAGTCTTTGCACATGTGAGGTGAGAAAAGACATTAGATACGACAATAGAGCTCTAGGAGAAGAGTGGTGAGGACCCTGATGGAGAGCTTGGCAGGGGCTAGGTCACATAGCGCATGCTGCATCGTTGTGGATCACGGGAAAAGACTTGGAGTTGATTCTAAGAGCAATGGGAAGCCGTTGGTAGTTTTAAGTAGGAAAATTACAATATTAATTTACATGTTTAAAAAAGGTCACTTTGACTACTGGGTAGAGGAGTAAGAATAGAAGCAGGGAACCCATTAGAAGGTTGTTATAATAGAACATAAGTTGGTTTTAGATCATAATGATAATATTAACATTTATTAAACACTTACTATGTGTTAGGGACTGGGCATACTTTATCTTAGGTGATCTTCACCAAAACCTCTGACTTAGGAATTATCTTCCCCATTTAATAGGTGAAGAAACCATAGGATTTCAACCTGTATAAGTCTCATTTGGGTGGGCTTGCTGCCTCTTCGTGCTATGAAACCAAGCTGGAATAGACAACCATTACTTTATTGTTTCTGTGTGCCTTCCAATAAGAAAGAGATGATGATAAAAAGAATACATTCAGGCCACACCTATAATTCCAGCACTTTAGGAGTCTGAGGCGGGAGGATCACTTGAGTCCAGGAGTTTGAGACCAACCTGGGCAATGTAGTGAGACCTTGTCTCTACAAAAAATTTAAAAAATTAACTGGGCACAGTGGCTTGCGCCTGTGGTCCCAGCTACTCAGGAGGCTGAGGTGGGAGGATCACTTGAGCCCAGGAGGTTGAAGCTGCATTCAGATATCAAAACCTTACATGTCAATTAAGTGAACAAAATTCTTTCACAAGCTCTATTTGGGATTGAAAAAAAATACTATGGCAGATATCGCTAAGAAAACAGGAAGAATTCAGACAGCAATCTCAGGTAATCAAGGCTTATAATATCTTTTTGTGCAATTAAGAATGATAAATGGGGCTTGGCATGGTGGCTCATGCCTATAATCCCAGCACTTTGGGAGGCTGAGGTGGACGGATCACGAGGTCAGAAGATCAAGACCATCTTGGCCAACATGGTGAAACCCTGTCTCTACTAAAAATACAATAAATTAGCTGAGCGTGGTGGCAGGCGCCTGTAGTCCTAGCTACTCAGGAGGCTGAGGCGGGAGAATAGCTTGAACCCAAGAGGCAGAGGCTGCAGTGAGCCAAGATCGTGCCACTGCACTCCAGCCTGGGTGACAGGGCGAGACTCTGTCTCAAAAAAAAAAAAAAAAAAAAAAAAAAAAAGAGATAAATGCAATTCTATTTCAAATCCCCAAAAGCTGGGTTTTCCTAGACGTGCTCACACAGGTTTTCACTTCACTTCTAAATTCCAATGGCTTTTTAAATGCTCTTATGTTTGAAATTTACCTGCAGAACATGGAAAATAATTTCTTCCCCTGAATTTATCAAATGGTCGATTTCATACCTCTTTTACTCACCAAGGTAATCTGTTTACTCGAGCTGAAAACTTCCAGAAAGATTGAGAAAATTAAGTTCTAATAGACCCACATGCAGAAAAGGGTTCTGTCAAGCAAATACGAATATTCGCTCTTGTTATTCTTGCACATGTGACAAAAAACACAAAAGAACTATAAGATCCCATCACTGCCACAGAAACATGACTAATGGGGAAAATAGGCAATATGGCATTTGTCTTGTCATCTGAGCTCTCTTAGATTTTCATATCCATGATAACCTTGGGCAGAAGAACACTGTTCTCAGATCACACTACTTAGTTAACGTCATTGACTCTTCTTTTTAAAAAATTATTACAAATGTCAAGTGTCCATTACTTTTCTATTGGTTCCCAGTTCTGATGTCCTATCACTTTCTATAGTAGCAGAAGTTTGTGCTAGTAAGCTGACATTCAACATCATCAAACTCCCACTCATTAGTCTAAATAAGTCTAATCTAATTAATGTAAACTAAAGGTTTTTTCTTTTTTAATCTTTATTGAGCAAACAGACACTTCCACCATGCTGATGCGCTTGTTTGGACTCAAATAACCAAATACTTTCACGCAAACAACCAGAAATTCCTTTTCTTTTCTTTTTAGTTAAATGTTTGACTAAATTGGTCATTTGTCTGTATGCATCCATCGGTTTAACTGAGAAAACAGATCCAATCAGTATATATGCTCAATTATACTATTGAAATCACTTTCATTTGAAGTCCATTTTTTACTAATATCATCAGTATAAGTAAAATACTTTTATAATATTTTGCTACAAAAATAATAATATAATATAATATAATAAAATAAGCTATTTCCCTTATACTAACTCTTCGTATACTCCACCTAGGAATAAATGCTTCCTCAAAAATTCTGCCACTTGGTTTCTGTCCGTTGAAAATGCTATGTCAGTTTAAGACCTTCTGGATACGTTAAGACCTTCTGGACTTGTTATGACAACTTATTAATGAAATGTAGCTAGTTTCACATCATTATTATCACAGACATTAGAATCCAGGCACAATGACCGTGAGATTCCTCAATGAGGCATGAGCTGTGACTATTACCGTTCTAACAAAAATACTACAGGCCCGGTGCAGTGGTTCATGCCTGTAACCTCAGCGCTTTGGGAGGCCACGGTGAGAGGATCGCTTGAGCCCAGGAGTTCAAGACCAGCCTTGGTAATATGGAGAAACCTTGTCCCTTCAAAATATAAATAAATATTATTTTAAATAATTTTTATAAATAAAAAGAAAAATTAGCCATGTGTGGTGGTGCACCTGTAGTCCCAGCTACTCGGGAGGCTGAGATGGGAGGATGGCTTCAGCCCAGGAAGTCGAGGCTACAGTGAGCCATGATTGCAGTATCACACTCCAGCCTGGGTGACAGTGCGAGACCCTCTCTCAAAACAAAACAAAACAAAACAAAACAAAACTGTACAAAACAATAAAGGGGGATGGTTTTGAAGAATGACATATCTCCTTTGCTAAATAGGCCCAGAACCATCTAGAACATTCAACTTCTTAACCTCAAACCTAATAGGTTCTGGGTTTCTTCTTTTTTATATGGAATTCTTGGAAAATGTGATATTTGAGTTATGGTGATTAGAATCAGTTTCCAGAAAGGGGTCTGGTCAGAGAGTGGCTGTCTGAGCCCCTAGCATCCCACTGGGTGATTCTCTTCCTTGGTGACAGGATTGGTTGGGATTTTAAAATGGTATGTTGAGTTTCACATTGCAGCGTTTTGTAGAAGGCCTGTGGCATGGTTTAAAATGAAAAATCTCTCAGGGCCCTTTGATCTCCTGATGTTTCATCCTGATGGTGAGTTGAGGGGGCTGACACTGCTGGTCTCTAGTCCCAGAACCCACACACACAAGCAAGGTGGAGCAAGCAACACTGTGGAGTGTTGTGAAGGTTTGTGTCTCCCAGATAGACAGTCCCAATGAGACTGGAGCAAAAAGTCAGAGTACGCCCCAGCTACTCCACCGAGATGGTCTAGTAGACACTGAGAAACTTGCCTCTCCTCTCCTCTCCTCTTTCCCCATCTGAAAGTTCCCATCCATTCCCTTCCTGCTCTTTAACCCCTGGAGGTGCCGTAAGGACCTGCTGGCCCTGCGGCTCTCTCAGGTGGAAGCTGTTCTTATTCTACGTCACTGGTTCTATGTTAAGCTCCCCTGATGGCGCCTCCTGGTCACTTTCCTCTAAATGTTGGGGTACCCTAGGACTCCGTTCTTGATTTTCTAATCTATCTATATCCTTCCAAGATGATCTCATCCAGTCCCATAGATTTAAGACATATTTCATTGCTGTTGACAACATCACATTTATTTATCCAGCCCTGACATGCCTTTGAGCTCCAGATTCAAATACTTATTTAAGCATCCTTGCTTAGATGACTAAGTGAGGCACCCAACAACTGACAGTGTCGATGTTGAAACTTTCATCTTTTTCTGCCTTCAGATCACTTCCTCCTATCCCAGCTGAGCTTTCCCCTTTTCAGTACGTGGCATCATTGTCCACCCAACTGCTCAGACTAAAATGCTTGGAGTCATTACTGATTCTTCTCCTTCCCTTGGAGTCTACATCCAATCCATGAGTACATCCTGTCCACACTACTTGCAAACTATATCCCCAAGCTGACCACAGCTCACCATCTCAACTGCAACAACCGGGCCCCAGGTCCCATCATTTCTCCCATGAACCATTGCTCCTAACCTGTTTTCGTCTCCCCGTTGCATCCTCCAGACCATTTTACACAGGGCAGATGGAGTGATTTTTCTAAAGCATAAATCAGATGATGTCACTCCCCTGCCTAAAGTTTGCTGATGTCTTTTAATGATGCTTAAAATATAATTCAAAATGGCCTCCATGCTCTGGCTTCTGCGTTCTCCTCTCACCTAATCAGGGACCCTTTTCCCTTTTGCCCTCTACACTCCAATAATACTGTCCACTTAGCCACAGCCATTTTTGTCTTAACACCATTGCACCTGTTATCCTGCTGTTTGCGGCACTCTTTCTCCAGGCATTTGTGTGCCTCCTGGCTATCATTCTGGCATCTCCTCAGAGACGCATGCCTTCCTCACTCTGTTGGTTAAGCAGTGCCCTGTCTTTCTTCTCAGTCCCCAGGTTCCCTGTCTTATATAAGGGCCCTATTTTATCTCCTCAGGGTACTTAGACGTACCTGAAATGATAGCATTTGTTTGTTTGGCTTTTCATGTTTGCTCCTTATCTCCCTCAATGGTAATGTAAGATTATAATAGCTCACAGGCTAAAAGCTAAGATTATGTTTCTTCCCATCTACCACACAAAAACCTTGTAAGGTTTAATCCAATGAATGCTCCTCTTTAATGTAATAATCAGCATCAGCAATACTCACATTCATGAAAACATCAAACAGCACCCAATGCACTGCCCTACAAAGCTAGGGTAAAAATATTATGAGGCCATCAGTATTATCTGCATAGGACTGATTTTGCATTTCGTGATGATTCATTGGCAAGAACAGGTGTTTGGAGCACAGGGACTGCCTCTTTGAGAGACTTTAGTAAGGTCTAAGGTTTCACTCAGCATTGATCATGTGAGAACACTTAATCAAAGTGCATGATTAGTGGAGAGAGTTCTGTGAGCTCGTACAAATTTGGTTTGCTCTCTTTCCAAAGGGTAGCTTTTTGTTCAGACTGACACTAGATGTCATTGATACCTCCTGAAAGCACAACAGCCCGCTGTGTTTTGGGGGTTGCTCCAGACCTGCCTGGGATGTGGGAGCTCTGCTCTGACCATGGAGCACCCTAGACATGAGACAACCATATCCATGCCGGGTGACACCTACGTAAGGTGAGGGGCCCCCAATCCCCAGGGACCACCCCAGAGGAGAGACCAATGTGGATAATGCCAAAAGCTATAAAGATAGTGTCATGTGGCTAGAAACACCTTCAGCACAGCCTAAGAATATGCAGAGATGCAAATTGAAGAAATGAGGGTAATGGCAAAGGCATTCGAAGAATCTCTTTGCTCTGGGAGTATACACAGGAGGAAATCCTCTCTAGGAGGGAAGTGAGTCAGAGCCTACTTACCACACTGGAGAAGGACAATCAGGTTCTAGAAGAGTCTTAGTACTTTATATCCTTGGGCTTTAAAACATTTTCTGATTTTTTTTTCATTTTCTATTGTTGAGTCCTGGAACAGTTATCAGGAAGTGTCTTTGGTGAACCCAGCTATGGGGAGAGGAACAGGTCTGGGGCCAGGCTCTGAAGGACAAATGCTCTGGACAGTGCTAGGAGGGCCCCCGGAAGGCATTTCCGATGTACCCAGTGCCTTTCTGGAGAGTTGGCAACAGTTCAAGAACTGTGCGTTATCCAATCGTTAGAATATAAAACCGATGCTGGATATGGTGCATTGAGGCAGGTGGTCTGTAGTTTACATGCTACTTAAAATTCTGAAGCCACCTACAGTAAATGCTTGAAATAAATTGTGGGAAATCACTTGAATAATCTTGCAAACATCCATGTAATGCTTAAACAAAGGCCACCTAGAGACCAGGGAAAGGCTGCCGGAAGCCAGGGCACAGTTTACCTGGGACCCCCCAGGGAGCAGCATGGGGAAGATGCTGGGAAATTACCCACCTGAGCTTCGGGCCATCCCCATTCATTCTGTTCTTTTTTTCTCATAATATATCACCCAGTCTCATTTCAAATTCGCTCTCAGAAACGGGGGAAGGACACCATTTCAGTTTTCACAAAGTAACTGATTAAATCCCAGGTTTAAAATGCTTTGGTGAATGATGCAGAGTTCTTTCTACGCAAAGGATAAGCCCTGAATATACCATTTCCTTTTGGCCTGTGGAGGGCTCCATTGTGAACGATTCTGCCATGTGGTATGAAATTCTCACGTGAACCATTGATGGCCTTGGAGAAAGGAAAGATCCTGATGCCACGGCTCATCTCCTTATGAGGGAAATGACAAACGAACCATAAAAGCAAGCAAACAAACCAACATGTGCCCAGGGAAACAGTGGCCTGACAAACCCTAAGCCATCAGAGGCAGTGAGACATCCCTAGCAGGAATCCTCCCAACTGCAGCTCTCAGAGCTCCTGTTTAGAATTTCAGCGGTTGCTTATATAATGTCAAGGGATGACAAGAAACTATTTTATTACTGTAATGGGTTCCGACTCTTGATCTATACTACCACCTTGAAGGATCATTTCATGTGTAATTTAGCAGCATTTATTTGATATGTGTCCAACAATCACCTACCCATTCTCTGTGGGTCAGCCTTATGGAATCTCTAGGGAGGCAGAGAAAGAAAAGAGACTGTTCCTGCTCTCTAGGACTTCACGGTCCATGAGAAACAGAGACCAGCAAATCCACAATGGCAATCCGGGGGCCACGCCGACTGGGCAGAGTGCAGAGCATGTCAAGGGTCACAGATCAGGGTAGAGGAGGGGCACCGAATTCAACCCCGGTGGGCTCCAAAAGGAAAGGCATTGGGAGCAGAATATACTTAAGGTGAGTTTTCATGAAGAAATAGAAGTTAGCTGAGAGAAGAGGAGGAAGAAACGCACTCCCAAACAAGGAGGAACTGAGGCTGAGGCTTGGATGTGTCAGGGAATAAGGCCCTTTTGGATACCTGGCTGTAGGGAACATGGGTGTGGACTCCTGGGAGAAACTGAGGGAGGTAGAAACCAAGCAATGAAGATTCTTCTAGGCTACTAAGGATGTTGCCATTTACTCTGAAGGCTGTGGGGAACCCGGCATAATTAGGCTTATATTGCAGAAAATTGACTTTGGCATCAGTGTCAGAGACATTTGAACCAGAGTAACTCCATCTTGAATAGGGGCTGGGTGAAATAAGGCTGAAACCTACTGGACTGCATTCCCAGATGGTTAGCCATTCGAAGTCAGAGGATGAAATAGGAGGTCGGCACAAGATACAGGTCATAAAGACCTTGCTGATAAAACAGGTTGCAGTGAAGGAGCCAGCCAAATCCCACGAAACCCAAGATGGTCATGAGAGTGACCTCTGGTCATCCTCACTGCTACACTCCTGCCAGCCTCATGACAGTTTACAAATGCCATGACAACATCAGGAAGTTACCCTAAATGGTCTAAATGGTCTAAAAAGGGGAAGTATGAATAATCCACCCCTCATTTAGCATATCATCCAGAAATAACCACAAAAATGGGCAACCAGCAGCCCTGGGGGTTGCTCTGTCTGTGGATTAGCCATTCTTTATTCCTCTACTTTCTTAATAAACTTGCTTTCACTTCACTCTATGGACTGGCCCTGAATCCTTTCTTGCACGAGATCCAAGAATCCTCTCTTGGGGTCTGAATTGGGATCCCTTTCCGGTAGCATCAGTATAGACGACAGATTAGAGAGCAGCAAGACTAGAGGTTAGGATGAGGATGAAGGTGGAAGATCAAACGATGCTTCATCAATAGAATTGAATGTAATGGATGACCCACTATATAGAGAGACTGAGGGAAAGAGACGTGGGTGTGATGCCCAGGTTTCTGATTTAGACAAGCCAACGTTTGTTTAAAAATGCAACTTGGAGGGATATGTCTTAAAGATGACAAAACTTCAAAAGTTTCCAAAGTAAACCTGTTAAAGTTTCTAAAGTAAACACAAATTATCTTCATTCAACAAGCTTATTCTAGGCTTCACTTTGACTTTGAATCAAGAGGCAGAGCTTGAAGCACCCAAGGGGACTCTGGATTGCAGAGTTGAGTTACGATGCTTGACATTCTCAGGGTATATTACGGTTCCCACGTAAATGGGGTGTGACCTTGAATGCACAAAGGATGAGGACCCTACGAATAGCGATTCTGCTGCCATGCAAGCAAGATATATAAATATGAATGTCAAGCCACTCCAATGCATGAAAGGCTTTAAAAATGCCTGAGAGTTCCACAGTGCACCGGGCCTCACAGAAGCACAATGAAATGATACTGAAGACAACCAGGAGCAGCGACCACCCACCAGCGGTTTTACTGCTGTAACTAGGAATCAGGGGTCTCTCTGGAAGGATTGACACTGGATGGCATTGTCATTTTTTAGCACATGCTAAAGCTGTGATTGTGAAAGGAATTGTCTCTGCTAAACCAAAGCCAGACTATTTATGGACATCGCTGCTCCCACTCCATTCTTGTGCCATGGCCATAGGTAGGAAAAAATGGAAAATGGCTGCTTGGTTTCCACACATTTTCCCATAAATCCCCTGTCCATGCTTAATCAACCGAGGAAGAAATATGCATCAGAGGCCTCTTTTTGGAGGGCTTTAAGCTTCAGTTCAGCACAGGCCCCTACCTTCCTATTTATTCCTTCGCCTTCTGCAGACCTTGGGTCATGGTCTCCACTCAGGCCACCCACAATGCTACAGGTCAAAGGACTGCACTTAACCTTGCTGGGAGTAGCTTTGCAACAATCAGAAGAGACAAAGTCACTGGCTTTAGAATGTGGAATACAATATCAGACAATAATAATGTCATTGTCCCTGTTTCAGAAACACTCACACACATGCGCACGCAAAATCCTTGCCAGTCTCTGCTGTAGGAAGTGAGCTCAAAGAAACCGTTTTTGTGCCCATCTTTTCATTACTCCAGAGTTAAGACTACTCAGCATTATGAAGAGTGTGGTGAGGTTTTTGTGTTTCAGTCCTTCATCTTGGCTTTTCAACTCCATAGTCCAAGTAGATAGGCACGCAGGAAGACTGAGTATGACAGCGACACCATCCGTTTTGGTCTCTCAGGGGTCAGCAGTTTTGGAGGCAGAGCAAGGAAAAGGACTTTGAAGTCAAGTAAGTTTATGCATTTTTTTTTCTGCTCTAAGAAGCACACTTTCTCTCAGTCCAAGAGCTCCATTCAACTGGACAACCAGCCTTTTATTTTATTTTATTATTTCCTACTGCCTATTAGGTGGCTTCTAGAATAAGGAACCTATATGTTCAAGAAACATGAAGTGTCAGACACTGGAGATGGAGACCAGCCTGGCCAATATGGTGAAACCCCACCTCTATTAAAAATACAAAAATGAGCCGGGAGTGGTGGCGGGCGCCTGTAGTCCCAGCTACTCGGGAGGCTGAGACAGGAGAATTGCTTGAACCTGGGCAGCAGAGGTTGCAGTGAGCCGAGATCACGCCACTGCACTCCAGCCTGAGCGACAGAGTGAGACTTTGTCTCAAAAACAAAAACAAAACCAAAAAACAAATAGTGACTTTTCTTATTGATGACGCCACCTGAAAGACGTATAATTTCTATTGGTAAAGCTGCTTATTTTTAATCTCTGTAATAAAAAATGAACATGTATTCATCTCTGATGTGCTATTATAACTACCACAGAATGCGCAATGGAGGGTACAGCATGACAAACTGTATTTCATTCAAAAAATTAGATATTTTTACTGAAACAATGGCTTCAGTACAAATTGGCTATTCTGTAAACATTCTAGGCTATGTCTGATGTCTGGATATTACTTGTTATGATATTGAGTCCATCTAAAAGTCATGGTATTGTGAGATTGTAACTAATACTGTCAGAAGCCTGAGCCAGAGTGACTCCATCTTTAATAGGGGCTGCATAAAATAAGGCTGAGACCTACTGGGCTGCATTCCCAGGAGGTTAAGTCATTCTAAGTCACAGGATGAGATAGGAGGCCAGCACAAGACACAGGCCACAAAAACCTTGCTGATATAACAGGTTGTGGTAAAGAAGCCGGCCAAAACTTACCAAAACCAAGATGGCGATGAACATGATCTCTGGTCATCCTCACTGCTCATTATACCCTAATTATAATGCAGTAGCACTCTAAGAGAATCTCCCACCAGCACCATGACAGTTTACAAATGCCATGGCAACATCAGGGAGTTACCCTATATGGTCTAAAAGGGGGAGGAACCCTCAGTTCTGGGAATTGCCCACCCCTTTCCCAGCAAACTCATGAATAATACACCCCTTGTTAGGCGTATAATCAAGAAGTAACTGTAAGTGTTCCTAATCGAGGAATCCATGTCACTGCTCTGCCTATGGAATCACCACTCTTTATTCCTTTACTTTTTAAATAAACTTGCTTTCACTTTATGGATTAGCCCAGGATTCATTCTTGTGTGAGATCCAAAAACCCTCTCTTGAGGTCTGGATCCGGACCCCTTTTTGGGTAACAATACATCTTGATACAAATTATATAGTGTAGTCTGACTTTTTTTTTTTTTTTTTTGAGATGGAGTCTCGCTCTATCGCCCAGGCTGGAGTGCAGTGGCACGATGTCTGCTCACTGCAAACTCCGCCTCCCGGGTTCACGCCATTCTCCTGGCTCAATTTTTCGTATTTTTAGTAGAGACGGGGTTTCACTGTGTTAGCCAGGAAGGTCTCGATCTCCTGACTTTGTGATCCGCCCGCCTCGGCCTCCCAAAATGCTGGGATTACAGGCGTGAGCCACCGCGCCCGGCCGTGTACTCTGACTTTTTAAAAGTAGTTTTTGAAATTTAAGGCAGTACAAAGTTGATTTAGTAGACAATTGCATATACCCAAGGATTCTGGGTACTCTGAGTTAAGGTAAAAATGTCCCAAAAAACTCCTCAGTGTCCTCCTACACAGGTATCTTTGGTGCCAGATAGATCTAAGTTGTGTATCCTCAAAAAGCAAACAGATACGGCAGCATTATTTGCAACAACCAAAAGGAGGAAACAACCTGTCCATCAACAGGTGAACGGATAAATAAAATGTGATATAATGTTATCGGAATACTATTCGGTTATAAAAAGAAATGAAATTCTGACACATACCACAACATGGATGAACCTTGAAGACATTTGCCAGAAGGAATAAGCCAGTCACAAACCACAAATGCCGAGAATAGGCAAATTCAAAGAGACAGAAAGAATAGAGACTATTCGGGGCTGGAGGGAGGAGGGTTCGTGCTTAATGGCTAGAGTTTCCGTTTAGGATGCTGAGAAAGCTCTGGATATGGATAGTGATGGTTACAGAGCGTTACGAATGTACTTGGCACCACTGGATTGTACACTTAAAATGGTAACGGTAACTTTTAAGTTATGCATAGTTTATTACAATAAGAAAAAGAGAAGGAAGGAAGAGAGAGGGAGGGAGAGGAAAGGAAGGAAGGAGGGAAGGGAGGGAGGGAGGGAAGAGAGAGGGAGAGAGAGAGAAAGAAAAGAAAGAGAGAGAGAAGGAGAGAAAGAAAAAAGGAAGGAGAGAAGGAAAGAGAAAGCAAGCAAGCAAGCAAGCAAGCAAGCAAGCAAGCCAGCCAGCCAGCCAGAGCAGTACCCCTCAGCTCTCACTGTTGGGAACCCACTCTTCTGCATCTAAAACTTCTGAAGAGCAGAAGTGTGCAGTGTCTCTGTGTTCTAACAACAGGCCATTAACCCACTCCTCACCGAGGGTGAACCAGACACAGGCATAGAGGTAAAGTAAGATGCTCCTGAAACTTTCAGATTGTTGCACAGTATGTCTGGGAACAAAAGGCAGTGGGTGGAGGGTGAGGGAGGGGTCTTAAAATAAAGTGTGAACAATAGTGACAAAAATGAATAAGAAAACTAGTTGTGGAATAATATTAGCAACTCCATATGTAGACTAGACACCTCTTGCCCATACATTTCTTTCTCAGTTCCTTGGGAAAAGTCAAAAATCTTTTTTCCTTTCCTTTTTTCCTTTCTAACATCTAGTGGGGAGTGTGTGTGTGTGTGTGTGTGTGTGTGTGTGTGTGTGGTGTTAGTATCACTAAGCAATTAGTGTATCAGCCTCTCTTAAACATTCGCTCTTAATGATCAAATTATGTTCGAGCCCACCCAATTTTTCTCTGAGAGTTCATCAGGGATGAGCTGAGTGCTGGGTGTTAATATAAACAACACGGCAACACACAGGACGCAAGGGGAGTACCCATTTAGAGAGAACTAACACAATTCAATCAAAGGACGCTTTCAGTGGTGGAGTATCTGTGTGCCTTATCCCAACAGCTTCCACCACCCCTACGCGACAGGAAGATGGGTTAATAAGCGCGGAGCCGTCTATGACGCCCATTCCTCCTGGAGACGTTGGTGTCGGGGCAAGAAACAAGAATGAGTCAAGCAGAGTTAGAGGGCGGGAGCGACTGGGGAGCGCGTGGAACCGGGCTCTGTATTTAGGCTGACAGCTCCATAGCTGGGGTCCTATCGGTGGTCCTCAGCAGATTTGGAAAGCATTCTAATGGAGGCAGGTAGAACCGGAGCAAAATTGCCTGTACACCCGTTACAGACACAATCTGGGGGCACCTTAGAGATGGATGTCCCTGACTCTGACCGCGCTGAGAGCGCAGCCTGTGCGTCCGGCAGCCCTGGTTGACCATGTGCATGTGCAGACCGCTGTTGGCCGGCGGTTGCAGCTGTAACTGGGCATTGCCCAACGCTGCCCTGCACGGTGGGGCGTCCCTCCCTCCCTCCTGCCCAGAGCTGGGCCCAGGCGGCCCGTTTGTGGCCACTGCCGCTGCCACCGCTGCTGCTGTTCCTCAGCTGTCCGCAGCAAGGCCTTGTGTTTGAAGTTGGGCACAGTGTGCCTTTGAGGTGGCTCTTTGGCCCGTTCATTGCAGCTGTCCCACTTGTGCTGGCACAAAGCAGCTGCCAGCCCCCTGCACACATCCTGCCCACAAAGCCCGGCATGGGCCCCATGCCCTCAGGTTCCAGGGGCCGCGGAAGCCACGCCCGGCTGCGGCTGTGGATCGTGTCTAATGTCCAGCTCGGCTCTGGCAGTTACCTTTCTGCCAGTTGTTTAGTACAACCTGAGCCAAGGTCACGAGGCAAGTCTGATGCCCATGTGGGCGGGTGAGTGGTACACACGGGTTCTGTGACTCTGGAAGGCTCATAAATGGGAGCCTCTGATGATCACAGGACAAGAAAGGGACGGTGGAACTGACGGCAGGGTGTCACTTCTACTGGGAAACAAGTCAGAATCTGCTGTTTGTGAGCAATGGGTTGGTAGGACCCCAACATTTCTGCAGGAGCACAGTGTGTAAATCACTGACTATACAGGACACTTCAGTGAAGAAGGCTGGAAGAAAACTCAATCCTTTCTACTTCCCAATGCAGCAAATGGGCTGAGCTTACAA
This sequence comes from Theropithecus gelada, assembly GCF_003255815.1. NCBI lineage: Eukaryota > Metazoa > Chordata > Mammalia > Primates > Cercopithecidae > Theropithecus > Theropithecus gelada. The sequence continues at coordinate 217,923,660 of NC_037668.1, read as the reverse complement.
GGTAGATAAAACAATGTCCATGGACTCTATCTCTGTTACAGGCTTCAGCACACAAACTGCTCCCATGGGACTGTGCCAGGCACTAAGGATTATATTTATAGTATATTGAATTGAAAATATTTGCCACAAGTTCTGAGCCAAATTTTTAAAACAAGCTCATTTCTAGACCACTTGTGTGGTCCTGAAAATTCAGCCTGCCTGAATAAAATAAGAAAAATGATAGTAATTTAATATTCAATCCTGCTCTATATAAACGCAGAATAAAACAGGAGGTCAGCCAGCTGATGAAAGAGGTAAAACAGTGGATGAAAAAGCCATATTAATCAAAAAATTATCATTTTGGTGAGAACTGACCCTTATCTTCAAGATACAGAATAAAAGGGAAGGTTGATAAACCACCGATAATTGCCATTTTCAACTTGATTTTTCTGATCCTTGTATGAACTTTAAGGGCTTAAAAATTAATACCTGATTTATCAAAATTAAAAATTCCCAAACTTAAAAACCTATTTTTTCCTTAAATTTTAGGTTCACTCACAACTCTCATTATTCTATTTAAACATCGAATACATTTTTCCAACTACTTTTAAGAGTCCTTTTACTTCTTAATTAAATTACTTTGAATATCTAAAATTGTATTTATAAAAATAATATACTCTGCTTCGTTTTAAAAATGCTTCAATTGTCTGATAAATAAACAAGTTTCCCAAGTATCTACATTGCTCTCCTAAATCTAATAAAAAGGAAACTTTTTCATATGATGAATCTTAAGCCTCTTTAAACTTTTTCTATATTGTTTACAACATTGGTAATATTCTCTTATATTTTTCAACTTAGAATCATAAGTCAAATTAATTACCTCCATTTCCCATTTTAAACTGAAATGTGAAAGTAGAATGGTATTCTGTTACATATTGAAATGTGCCCATTTTTCTTAAGTATTCCAAAATTCAAATATAGCAAACGTATACTTACTCTGCCCAAATTTAGCCTAAAGTCTTAATATATTGGTTTGATTTATTTTAAAATTTAAATATTTAATGCTATAGCTTCCCAAAGTTTTTAAAAAAATTTAAGTTATCCACTTAAAAAAGTTTTGTTATCCTAACCCAAGCAAGTTTATGGAAGTTTCTTTAAGACCTAGGACTTGATTCTTGCTGCTACCATGATGAGACAAAATGAAGTGTCTTTATTGTCACTCTAACAGGTACACCAAAACTTGATAAAGAGATTGGTCTCTTGTCCATGTTCCAAGACTTAAGTCTTATTTAACTTTTATCATTATTTAATTTTCTGTCCACTCTCTGAAATCTGCAATCCCCACCAAGATGTAACTAACTCCCTCCACTATATTAGTTGGGTTTGCCTTTTTGACTCTTGAAATATGTGAATGCCAACTTGCGGATTTCGAATATTTCCCAAGCCTTTGCCTGCTTGACCCTGTACATACAATCAAAACAATCTAATGACACGACACCAGTGTGCCTCATTGAAGACAATGAAAGAAATATGCTGTTGATGAAGGCTACCTAACCCAGCCTGATGAGTAGGAGCTGGCAAACAATGGAAACCTCTTGGCTAAATTCAGGTTTTACCAAGAACGCCCAGATAGCAGTGGGGACAATTCCTTCGACAAGACTGAAGGCAAGGAGGTGGCTGCAAAATTCCTGGTAAGAAATATTAGGCAGTGAGAGGTTATACACAAATGAGTGGGACAAAGGGTGATAGACTGACAGGTAGAGAAAATAAGTATTTTTCAAAATCCAATGTCTTCAAGCTTCAAAAGTGCTTGAGTTTTGGCTGAATTTTTAAATAAGTATCTGTAGGTAGATATTCTATGTTGTGGCTTGAAGTGCGAACAGAAAGTTCTGAATGACTGCTGTATTAGAGTTGGGTAGGAGGAAAAAGTTGTTCTCTTCTAGGAACGTTCAGGAGCCAGCTGTGTTCACACGCCTTTTGCAGGTCATCTCCTTTAGCTTAAAAGTCATCTCTTTCTGTTTTCTCAGGCTCAGTGAGGGTGCCCTTTCCTGCACTCTCACAGTGCCCTGTGTGTCTTCCTTAAATCACATATACAAATTTGTAATCAGGTAATTATTTGCATAATTACTTGGACAATATCTTTCCCACTCTGTGAGAACTAGAACCATGTCTGTCCTGTTCACTGACACATCCCTGGTAACCTAGTACAGGGTCCAGCATCTAAGAGTCCTTGGACATCAGAACTCCAAGCTCTTCAGCTTTTGGACTCTAGAACTCACACCAGCCGCCCCAGATTCTCAGCCTTTGGCCTCAGACTGAGTTACGCCATCAACTTCCCTGGTTCTGACACTTTCAGGCTTGTACTGAGCCATGAACCCAGCATCCCAAGGTCTCCAGCTGCAGATGGTCTGTTGTGGGACTTCTCAGCCTCTATAATCATGATAGCCAATTTCCTTAGTAAATCTCCTCTCATCTCTCTCTCTTTTTAAAAAAGAACCTTCTAAAATGTAGGCAAGAGTGTCAGTTTAAAAGCTACAAACGGAACGAAGGTGGTCAGGGAGTGCAGACTTTAGACCTGAGATTCTACACATTTCTTATGAGCAGCTCTCAAAACAGTAAGAAGAAAAATAATTCCTTTGTGAATTATGTCAACCAGATGATTAGAAGTCTTATTAAGTCTGAAACATTTTAAATGGTATTATAATGTAAGGCTGATGAGTAATTTAATGTTTCATGTAGACATTTGTTAAATACATTCAGTGTAATAATTACTTTGGATATTATGTTTAAAAAATACAAATTATAAAAAAATAACTTTTTTCTCTTGCTGAGGAATTCTGACCCCAAGTCGCACAGGAAAACTGGCTCCTTAAGTTTATTGCCAGGTTTATGATGCTCTGATTTATAGTAACATTTTAAAAACACAAATTATAGGCAGGTTTGATATCACAAGGGACATGTGACTTCTAACTTTGGAGTGAATGTGGCCTCTCACGTTTATTACCAGATTATGATTTTATGATGCTCTGATTTATAGGGACTGCAAAAGTTCCTATAAGGCATTCTGTTCTTTATCACAATCATCTTTGAATCTTTATTTATGATCATGTTAATATTGTGCTTTAGTATTTTTGTGTTTCTGACAATTTTATGGCCCATGAGAGAAGGATCCTTGGTGCGTCTGCTCCGCCCATAATTCCTGGCCTTCTAAAGTAACTGACCTCATCAGAATTCATTGAAACAGTACTGTTACTTCACATAAGACAAGAACAAGGGGCTATGGGCTTTTTAAATTAAGTAGACATAAGCCAATGACAAATTCCATGAAACATATTCAGACATGATTACGAATCTTAAGAGTAAATCGGAATCTGAAATCAGTGGCTGCCTCAGGTTGTGAGACCCCTGGTATTTTGGAGCCTCCTTTTAGAAACAGGAAGTAAGGGGGCCACCAAGCGGAGCCAGGGTACACTCCTTTATACCCTCAATCTGGTGCTTGTTGAGAGCTATTCCTGTTCCAGATGGAGCTATCCACACAGAAGCCATTCTCTGGGGGGCAAGGAGGCCTGACCACTGGAAAGCACCTACTCAATGTGAAACTTCTGGAAAATTCTGCTTGTACTCTCCATAGAGAAAATATTTATCTGGGCCAAGATGTGAATTAAAACCAACAGCTGTCCCCACTGGCCTTGTGGGAAAGCAAACCAAACAGAATTTCTGATGTTCCTCACTCTCCTCATTCTCAGTTAAAAGAGAAAGGAGGCCTATTTGCCATTTTCTCAGAAGTGTGGGCTTTCCAGAGATACGCACTTGGTTCACTTTCACGTTACATATATATATATATATCTTTGTTTAGTCATAGTGAAGAGGAGTTGGGTTTTAAAATGTCAAAACCCTGGCCTCAAGACAGTGGGTGTGGTTCCTGTTCGTACAGCACAGAATTTCAGGACAAGGCCATCCATGAGAAGAGCTTGTTAACCTGGAATCCCTACCTGCTGTCTCTAACCCTCTGGAGGAAATCGGAGGTTCTGAAGATAACTTGGTAAGTCAGCAAAGCACAGGAAACTCACACTGCCTGCCGTGTTTTTAAGGAGGAGTGACCCCTGATCTTGAAGTCAGATTCTGGAGTCTGTCTCTTTCCCATGACTTTCCCTCTGTGTGCCCTGCAGGCAAACGCACAGTCCAGGCTCCCTGCACTGCCGCCCCTGAGAATGGTGAATCGGGAGCAAGAAAAGTACATTCACACTCAATCACATGACGCAGCCAGCCATCCGTTCCTGAGGGCGTGGATGGTAAGCTGGCAGGCCAAGCAATAGGCTAGAAATTCAAAGTCTATGGATTTTAATCCCTGCTGTGCTGTGTGTGACCCCAGGGTGAGCCTCTTAACGTTCATCCTGCTTCAGTGTCCACATCTGTAAGAGGGAGGACTGGTCACACAGCTGGCAAATATTAGCAACATGTTGCTGTTGAACTGATGGATGAGGGTTCCTCAGAGCTCTGTCACTTTCTTCTTAGAGGATGGGGAAGGCTTCCAAGGCATGAATCTGTCTAATGTTTTGTTGGATCCTTTGCATAAATGCCTCATCCCTGTTTTAGATAAAACCTCATCTTATTCCTCTACTCTTGGGCATCTCTGACAAGGCAGGGCCCTGGCTGCAGTTACCATTGGATGCCAGGATAGGCTGAAATCACAAGGGGGAGACTGAAGTGTGGGGGAAGAGAATGGGAAGGTTGGAGACAGAGAGGGGCAGAAATTATAGCTGTGCCCAGGCTAGAGGGGCTCAATGTCTTAAGAACACCCTGGGACTTAGACCCAGACAGACCTGGGTTCAAACCTCCCATGCAGCTGTGACGTAACTGCCCTGTGGCTCATTTTTCCCATCAATAAAATGAAGGGTGGCCGGGCACAGTGGCTCATGCCTGTAATCCCAGAACTTTGGGAGGTTGAGGTGGGCAGATCATTTGAGCTCAGGAGTTCACAGCCAGCCTGGGCAACATATAGAGACCACATCCCTATTAAAGAGCAAAAAATTTAGCCAGGCATGGTGGTGCATGCCTGTGGTCCCAGCTCCTCAGGAGGCTGAGATGGGAGGATCTCTTGAGCCCAGGGGTTCGAGGCTGCAGTGAGCTATGATCACATTACCGCACTCCAGCTTAGGTGACAGAGCAAGACCCTTTCTCTAATAATAATAATAATAATCAAATAAATGTATAAATAAAATGGAGACAAGAGTACCTACCTCAGAGCATTGCTGTGAAGATGGAGCCCATAAGTCCATGCATAGCCCTTGGCACACAGTTGGCATTGATAAGTGATAGCCCTAATGCTACTGCTCAGATGTAGAAGGATTTTACTTTTTATTTACCATCCTACCTTTTTCTGTATGTGACTCATAGTCTAAATCAAGAAATCAAGATCTTGCTGGGAGAAGGAGATCTGGATTTATTGCACATTTTTAAAAACAATTTCAACTTCCATTTTAGATTCAGGAGGCACAGGTGCAGGTTTGTTACATGTATTGCACATTCTTTTTTTTTTTTTTTGAGACAGTGCATGGCTCTGTCACCCAGGCTGGAATTACATCACTGCAACCTCTGCCTCCTGGGCTGAAACCATCCTCCCACCTCAACCTCCCGAGTAGCTGGGATTACAGGTGCAAGCCACCATAACCCTCTAATCTTTATATTTTTGGTAGAGACAGAGTTTCACCATATTGCCCAGGCTGGTTTTGAACTCTGAGGCTCAAGCGATCCTCCTGCCTTGGCTTCCCAAAGTGCTAGGATTACAGGTGTGAGCCACTACACCCAGCCCTTGTATTGCACATTCTTTATGGCCCCCGGGGAGGCTGCCTTCCCTCTCAGTGTTTCCATGCTGCCCCTTGACTCACAATAAAGCATCAGCTCCTGCTCTAGCATGGGATGTGACTTGCTCTGGAGAAGAGGCACTGAGTGTAGCCAGAGCAGCCTTTAGAAGCAGAGCAGCTGGGCGTAAGTTCAGATGCATCATGGAGGACATCTGCTTGGAGGAGCGGACAGGGAGACAGCTCATCCCATGACATTAGGGCTGCTTGTCTGTTTCCCACTCTGGGTTCTCAACTCCTTAGAGGCAAGGATCCTGCTTCCCAGGAATTTCAGAGAGGAAATAAATGCCTGTGAAACACTGAGCACAGTGACAGGTGCACAGTCCTCACGAAATGGTCCCTACTCAAAATTCAAATGCTACTGCTGATCATAATGCTTATGACATTCGTGATGCTTATATTCTTAAGGTGAGGCTTTTAGGAGACACTCGATAAATGTCTGTCAAGCTGAAAAAAAGTCTGTGATGATCATTTACAGAGTTTATTCTTTCACCGCCTGGGTGGGTTGACATCCTTGAGCCTATAAAGTAGAGAAGGATGGAAAAGATTCTATTTCTTCTGAAACTCCAGGAAATCTTGTGGCTAAAGCTAAGAAAATGGTGTCCCATCATTCTAGATGGAAGAGCAAACACGCAGGAAAGTTCTCATGATTTCCCCTGAGTCACCTAGTGTCTTCAACATCCAGAAGCATCCACTCTCAGCAAAGTGGAAGCTTAAAAGCCGTTTTAGTTTGGAACAAACATTGTTCTTCTTTATCCATTAATATGACATTGAACCACTTCAACCTTCCACTCTTTCACAGGTCAAACATGGTCAAATATTGACATCATAACAATAGAGATCAATTTCACAAACATCTATTGCATTGAAATAAAAGAAGAAATTGATTGCCTAATATAGATGAGTTTCAGTATCCATTTTTTCAAACGAGAGCCTTGCAAGAAGCCAACAGTTCTTATTCTACATCCACAAAGTTGTGACCCAAATGAACTACATTTCCCTTTCTTCAACAGCCTGTACATATGTTTAAAAGACTTTGGTATCGGTTTTATGATTCATTATTTTCTCAGGCTTACTCTGGGAATGCTATCATTGAATAAAAATTTATTTTTATTTAACAAACACTCAGAGCTCATGATGTGCCAGGCACCGTTCTAGGCACTTCATACACATTAATGCATCTTATTCTCTTAATGATTCTAGTGAGATAGGTACTATTATTATCCATGTTTTACAGATGAAGAAAGTGAGGCATGCAGAGGTTAAAGAAGTTTTCCCAAAATCACAAGGCTATTAAATACTGGAGGCAAGATACACCTCTTGTCACTGCTATACTGTCATTTCATGCCAACAGGTGAACACCAAAACAATGACTAAAAATGGTATAGCTTTTCTCAGCAGGATTTCTTGACTTTCTTTTCCCCATCTTCTTGGCTATGGGGTGTTTTTTTTCTTTAATCTTTCATTAATGGTTTGGGACCTTATTATACCTATTCTTTCATTACAAGCTGTTGAAACCACCACACTTTTTATTTTTTAAAGATACTTACGGTATATAAATAATTAAATAGCAATTTCAACTCCCCATATAGTCGAGCCTAAGAGGCATTGTACAGTTTGGGTCTCTGTATTTATTCATTCCCTCTCTTCCTTCTTTGAAAGTGTTGGTTTTCGAGATACTTATGTAGAACCCACATTTCACTATGCATTTACTTAGCTGACAGAACACAGTTACATTCATTGCTTTCTGCCCACACTTATAGTCCAGGTTTTCCAATAGCGCTATTAAGTATTTAAATGAATTCTTTGTGAATATATTTATATATCTGTACATTTGCATTTAATATAGACACAAATGATTGTTTGGAAGATTGCATTTTAGCCTGTGGTGAGTTACAGGCTCATAATGGCAGTAATAGCATGAAAGAAAAATTTTCAAATTTATGTACAGGTAGCCAATGCTGAGATCATAAATTAAATGACAAAAAGCAACTAAAGTAGTCATCAACACTCTGGCTGGGTGTGGTGGCTCATGCCTGAAACCCCAGCATTTTGGGAGCCCTGCGTGGGAGGATTGGTAGCCTGAGACCAGCCTGGGCAACATAGTGAGACCTCCTCTCTCTATAAAAAATTTTAAAAATTAGCTGGACATAGTGGCATGCATCTGTGGTCCCAGCTACTTAGGAGATCGGGACAAGAAGATTGCTTGAGCCCAGGAGTTTGAGGCTGCCATAAGCCATGATCATACCACTGCGTTCCAGCCTGGGCAACAGAGCGAGACCCTGTCTCTAAAACAAAAACAAAAACAAAAACAAATTCTTTGTTTGCCTTCGACCAAAACCCTAACCTGTCTCTGAATAAAGAGCATATTTAATCAAGTCATGAAGCTTTCTAGAAAGCAGCCCCTGCATCTAACAAGACATCAATTTCTGAACAGCTTAATTGAATTAACGAGAAGATTATTCACTTGGCAGGATGTTGTGTGTGTGTGGTGGAGGGGGTGGTGGTTGTTGATCACAGAGCAGCCAGATTCAGGCACAATTGGCTACTGCTGTCAATTTAATTAGTAGTATAGATCCTGTCTCAAATAGTTCTTCATTCCAGTATTTGGTGTTAAAAGAAGAATCAATCATCCTTGGTCTGTTTGGTTGAGTGCATAAGTTACTTCTCTGATATTTAAAGATGCCATATCTTTTTCTCCCCATTCACTCATTCAACCACACAACATTGAACACCACTATGTAGGTAGGAACTGGGGCTACAAGATGATGCAGAGTCTTTAAGGGTAGAAACATTTGAGGTCATTTAGGTGAACTTGAAGGAGAACTCATTACTTTGCCTCTGAAGAGATTTCCTTTATGGACAATTTCAGGCTTCATTTTGAAAATGTGTGAATAACAACTTATTAAAATGTTAATGTCAGAATTTTAGGATTCGCAAAACAATGCTTTAAACCTCTAGTTTGTGGCATTTACAATTACGTTTCCTGAAATGTTTTGAGTTGTGTTTTTTTCCAGATTGTCTTTTCATGTGGTAGATGGGAGAACAGGAACTTCTCAAGGGAGTAATTCCACAGAGCAGGGTAGGACACTGAGCTGGTGATAACCAGGTTGGCCTGATTAGAAGAGCTTCTAGGCACAGCTCTCCAGTCCCCAAATCCCCAACTCTCACCTGACTTTTCACCACTAGAGCATCATAATTTTGGGTCTCAGATGCTGAGGTAACATCAGAAGTCCCAGATAATACTGGGACAGGGACACCTGGAGTGGCGGTGGGAGAAGGACTGTAGAAGGCGTAGTAGGCAGAGGAGCTGGAGGCACACCTGGGTCATACTCTGCAGCCTCCAGTACCTGGCCTTCGTTAGACCTCCTCATCCAGAGATGCTTAGAGAGGAGGATGGAAGGAAGGCATGTGGCTTTCCCCTCCTTTTATTGTAAGAGAGGGGCTGCCCTTCCAGATTCAGATTCAGGGTCGTTAGCACCGGTTGAGTGAAGACCCTCTGACCACCTGCTCTTTTGTGACCATCACACACCCGTAAGCATCAGCTCCAGGAATGTGTCTTCTTCCCGGGTGGTGAGCTGAGCAAGTTCGTCTCCAGGGCCAGCCTCTGTGCTTCTAGCGGAGTGGCTAAGAGCAGAAACAAGCTGATGAGTGGGGCCTAAAGTCACAGGGACTGCTCTTTATGAAAGTGAATAAATAGTTAACGAGGGAGGGAGCTCAGCCTCACCCATCTCAGCAAGCCCAGGTATAAACCCTGCACCCCTCTGCTGCTCTTCCAAGGCTACCGCAACAGCTTCTTAGACACCAGCAAACATGATTTTATGAATGCTCTCTAGATGGGAGCCCAATTAGTTTTTGCCCCATAACGTTAGTGTCTTCAAGCAGCCACGTTCTCATCTTCAATGGTTTTTAGCTAAAATGAACATCTTTATTTGTATATAGTAATTGATGAGAGTAATTTGCTTCAAAATAGACGTTACGGTTTAAAGGACAATCTATGTGCTTAAAACATTCCAGAAATGCCATAATTAAGCTGCTAAAAGGATATCATACGGAAAATGACTTATATGTGAGAATGTGTAACATAAACCATATTACCTACAATTTCTCTAAATGTTGAAAGGTTAAGTATTAGCCCGTAAAAGTGATTTACGCAATGTCAATTCCTTAAACAGAAGGTGTTCCAGTTACCCATTGCTGCATAACAAGCTACTCACTGGTGGCATAAAGCACCAACAGTGACTGTTTATCATTATTGTTGTTGTTATCATCTGTCCTGGGTTTGGGAGGCAGACATAGTTCCAGTTGACATTTCTCGCTCAAGGTCCCTCAAGTGGCTGTAGTCAGATTACGGTGACCGAGGCTGGAATCATCTCAAAGCCTTGCTCACTCACATGTCGGGCAGTTGAGGCTGATGGTCAGCTGCTGTATTAAGCATGTCTTTTATCCTGGTACTTGGACATCCAGGGTCTTGCTGGTACTAGAGGGACTTCCCCTCCCAGGGCCAGCTAATTCATAGAGATAATGAATGACTTTCATATGCAAACCAACCAATCCAGAGCCCTGTACCCCAACCACCTCCTTTATTGAGCTTTTCCAGCTTGGGCCACTTACCTACCTGCTCAGGGACCAGACAACTAGAGACTACCCCTATATCCTAGAGACCACGGAAATTACTCAAGCCAATCCTAAACCTCCTCAGCCTGCCTTTCTGTTCCTTCCCACAGAAGCTACAATAAAGACTCTTGCCCACATTTTCCCCTCACTCTCTCTGCCTCCTGACCATCCTTAGCACTTCCCTGTATCATCCCCCATGGTGTGGTGTGCCTTTGTTTCCAGGGATCCGTGAGGGTAAAAACTTCTTCCTTCATAAGAGCCATTTCTGTGTCTATGTGTGTTACCACACTTCATTCAAACAGATCACAGGTACATTTTCAAACAGCTGGGACCTCAGCTATTGGCCAGATCGCTGGCATGTGGTATTTCCATGAGGCTTGGGCTTCCTTACCTTATGACTGTTGGGTTCCAAGAGCGAGCATCCTGGGGGAGAGAGAGAGCTAGATAGAAGTTGTATCCACCTTCTAATGACCCTCACGAGTCACTCAGCATCCCTTCTGTCATGCTTTCTTTGTCAGAAGCTAGTCAGTAAAGCCAACCCATCTTCAAAGGGAAGGGAATGAGATTTCACCTCTCAACGGAAGAGTGCCAAAGAGTTTGCAGCCATGTTTTAAAACCACCACAGGTGGATTTTATTCATGGATCTGTTCATGAGTCCTTAAATAACCAATGAGCTCAGCTTAAGAAGAATAGTTTTGCTCAATTCAGATATTTCCATATGTGGAGATCAGGTTCCATTTTTGAAACGGTGTCTTTATCACTCATCTTCTACTGTTTCATCATGGCAACGTGCATATTTTTAAAATTGTACCTCTTTTGATATTTCACAACTCTCGATGCTGTGATCTTCAATGCCTTAAGCAGGGCTAAATTATTGAAAATAATTTGAAATGGTTTTAAATCCCAGTTTGAAACTTTATTTTTTCTTCCTGTCAAGCCACTATCTTAACACAATTTGGAATACAGTGTTCGTTTAGAGAATTGACTGTAGGCCAAAATTAAAAACAAAAACAAACATTTAAAAATCAATCAATTAAAATGTAAAAATTAGGCTATGTGGAACATGAAAAGTGGTTATTAGGATTTTTAGCTGTAGTGTGACTTGACTGACAAAAATTTCTGTTTTTCTAATCAAATGGTTGCTTTTATTTTTATTAATTTATTTGAGAAAAAGGACTTGAAGAAAATGGTAGAGAGAGCACTCAATCTCCTAACTGATGAGTAAGTGATTAATTCAAAATTCTTGATGACCCATTTTAAGACAGGAGATAGGGAAAGAGGAAGGTTTTTGCATAGTGCTTTGGTTTCACTGGCAAATAATACCAGAGTAGCTAAATCTACTTCAAGAAAATATGATAAAGGCATTAGAAAGGTCAATCTCAGCATGAGAAAAAGGCAAACCTAGCTGCCTGGAAAATCCTTTAAAAATATCCAAAATTAAATGAACATTAGGGTTTGGAATTAAGGAAGCCGGACTAAGCATAAGAAATGTATAGACAAGTCAATAAAAACAAAGCAAGAAGGGAGATGTCACTTAGTAAAGCCCTGAGCCGAGAGAGAAAACACTCTTCCAAGAAACATCATAAGAAAACATACAGAAAACCCTTTTCTCATTTTTAGATGGGCGTCATGGGCAGAAGACATAAAAAAGGCAGGGGTTTGGAGTAGCAACTTGGTGCCCAGCTAAACAAAAGAATTAGTTTTTACATCTACAGGTTCTGAACGCTTCACCTCTTATGGAATTTTTCCCATCATTGTGGAGATAATAGCTCTCCTTTTTGTGACTTGATGAAGTGCAAAACAATTACAGAAGGCTCAACGTCGCATTTGATAACACCAAAGAAAAGGAAAGCAGAAAGTCTCCTAGGAATTCAGTCTCTGGCATCCAAAGCAGATGGCTTGGTGACGGCCCTCCTCCTCTTGAAGGCTGCAAGAGCATGGCAGGAGTTGGTGTCAGGAACAGTCTCGCCCGAGTCTCTATGGCGTGAAATCAGAATTTATCCATCTTTTCTTCATTTGGTGAAATAAGGTGTTTTTTAAAGTGTTTCTTCATTAGAAACCCTCTCTGTTTAGTTTTCTTTCCTTCCTTCCTTCCTTCCTTCCTTCCTTCCTTCCTTCCTTCCTTCCTTCCTTCCTTCCTTCCTTCCAACAGAGTCTTCCTCTGTTGCCCAGGCTGGAGTGTAGTGATGTGATCTCAGTTCACTGCAACCTCCACCTTCTGGGTTCAAGTGATTCTCGTGCTGCAGCCCCCCAAGTGGCTGGGACTACAGGTGTGCACCACCACGCCTGGCAAATTTTTTGTATATTTAGTAGAGATGGAGTTTCACCATGTTGGCCAGGCTGGTCTTGAGCTCCTGACCTCAAGAGATCCAGCTGCCTGAGCATCCCAAAGTGCTGGGATTACAGGCATGAGCCACCACGTTCAGCCTTCATTTTCATTTGTGAGATAAAATGTCTCTATTTCTTCCAATTTTCCTTTAAGTCATGAAGACCAACTCTGGTCTAGATGCTACGATTCTCTCACAGTTTATATTAGCTGAAAAGTTTATATTTGCTTAGGCACACCAGGTTCTTTGTTTAAACTGTAGCACTCTCTGCTAATTATTATCTTTAACCCATGGGACACTCTGACCCTCAAGATCTTTTTCCATCCTATTCCAAAATAACAACAACCACTTTCATATTGGAGTTTCTGTCCCCAGGTTTTAAAATGCTATAAATTACAGAGTACTTCAGAGCAAATGACATTACATTTATCTTGTATTAGAGTTTTTTTGTGTACATGTCTCATCTTTTCTATTAATTAAAACTCCTAATTGCCAGGAGATATTTATTTCTCATTATTGTGGCTTTTATATTGTTCAATCAAAAGCCTTGCACAAATCTCTATCAACAGTACATTATGTTGTATCTATGTGTATACTACGTATCAACCATCCCATTGTATAATCATTACTCATACTTTTCTTTACTTCTTTTTTTTTTTTGAGACAGAGTCTCTCTCTGTTTCCCAGGCTGGAGTACAGTGGTGTGATCTTGTCTCACTGTAACCTCCGCCTCCTGGGTTCAAGCAATTCTCCGGCCTTAGCCCCACTGAGTAGCTGGGATTACAAGTATGCACCACCAGGCCCGGCTAATTTTTGTATTTTTAATAGAGATGGGTTTTGCCATGTTGTCCAGGCTTGTCTCGAACTCCTGACCTCAGGTGATCTACCCACCTCAGTGTCCCAAAGTACTGGGATTATAGTCATGAACCACTGCGCCCGGCCTCAATATTCACACTTTTCTATCTCCCCACTAGATTGTGTTTCTGTAATTTATCGTGCACACAGTAACTGGCACTTACGATGCATGCAGAAAATGTTTCTGAATGAGATGTTGGTTGAATAAAACTTTTGTTGGATGGATAGATGGGTGGATGGATGGCGTAAGTGGACGGACGATGGAAGATGGATGGGTGGATAAATGGATGGATGGAAGGATGAATGGATGGGTGGGTGGGGTAGGTGGATGGATGATGGAGGATAGCTGGGTGGATAAATGGGTGGATGGATGAATGGAACATCAACTTGTAATATTAACCAAAAACTTTTTCAGAATAAACTTGAACTTATACAGGTTTATTCTTCTATCTTCCTTTTAGGCAATCTTAAATCTCGTTAAATGGTTATCCAAAATTCTAAAAGTCATGACTAAATTTTAGAAACATATTTGCTTACAAATAATAAAGAAGGGTAGCGAAAGAGGTCATGCTGAGGTGACTGATACCGGTGCCCTGCCCACTCTACGGTGTGCGTGCACGCAGTGCTATGTTCAGGCTGGTCAGATGCTGCAAGTCTGTGAGCACTAAAATATCCGCAGAAACACATCGTTTCTGTGTTCGTTATTTTCCAAATAACAGCAGCAGAATGCTTTGGGAAGAGGTCGTGAGCGACATGGAGGAGGAAGTCGATCTGAAATGCCTGAGGAGGTGGAGAAGAAAAGCCAGAGAGAGCGGAGAGACCTTGGGAAGAGAGGGCTGGAGAGGCCAGACGTGAGAATCCAGTGCCCCGCTGCCACCTCGGCCACACGGAGGCATTTCGCGGAGCCTTGGTTCCCTCATCAGAAAAACCGAGGGGTTGAACTGCTTCGTTTTTGAAGTTCCTTCCAGCTCTAAAATGTCTTAGTTGTATGCAAGCCAAAATAAACAAAAAATGGTATCACTTTATGCATATGCTCTTCTAAATATCCCAGTGGGAAAGCACGAAGCCTGTGTTTCCAGCTTGCTGCTTCAGAGATGCCAGTTCACAAGTCGTTCTTTAATCTCAGGGACATTATCTGAATTCCTGATGAAAGTGAGTCGTAGTTGTGTATGGGCCAGGGTGTGTATGTGTGAGAAGACAGAGAAAGAGCAGGAGAGCGAGAGAGAGAGAGAGAGAGAGAGAGAGAGAAACAGACAAGGGTAGGTCCTCTTCAATATTTGGACTATGATCCCTGTGACTACAAGAGAGCACCGCTCTCAACACCATTTCATTCGTGATCTGGTTCACTTGGTAATTTTCAAACCTCTACAATATATTAGGTATAAACACTTCCAAAACATTGCCTCTCCCAATTTCTTTTAACAAGGACGGAAGAATTATCTGCACTCACATAACACCATTCTACTGTATTCTTCACCTCTTTTTTTCTTAATCCCACAGTATCAGAGACATGCACGCATCCTGTTGTCATCTTTGTTTTTAAACTGTCTTAAAATACAAGCAAAGGAAAAAGTGATCCACAGATTCAAAGAAAGAAGGAGATGTGGTTAACACCGAAGCTGCTTTTTTGTGGGAGCACTTACAAGTCTAAAATAAGAATCTTAAGTGCCATTTGCCTGGAAAAGAGCGTAGCAGGAGACAGATGTTTCTCTCATTATTTTTGTTCAGAGGCACCACTGCTGGTACGACATGTCACCATCCGAGAGGGCCACCAGCAAAGGGAAGGACGGCTGTGCCTTATTTACCCTGTGACTTCCAGCAGGGCCCAGGAAAAACAATTGTAGCTTACAGTTTTAAAAACAATTTAGAAGCCATGGCTTTCAGAATAAAGATATTGAGCAATCATCTGTTTCTAATGTCATGAGACAGATCTCACTTTCCTTTCTTCCCAACTAGTATCTTCTGTTTTTCTTGGTGGGGAGGTATTTTTGTAAGATGCTGAAAACGAAGCAGAGAAAATGGGCAAAGTCAAGGTCAGATGTGTATCTCTCCTTTGGTCTATTTTGAATCATACATACCATTTTTTGTGTGTTCCAACTAACTCATGGCGGGGCTTTGCTGAACGTTAGCACCTCTGGGCATGGATGATGTTGCTGAGTTTTCTCATTCTATAACAGCATAAGCATCTTTTACCAGGTTTACTCAAGTCCATCCTAGAGAGCCAGACCCGAGCAGCCCACGCTCCGGGAAGTGCTGCATTCTTTTGTGTGTCGGGCAGGATTTCCTGCAAAGGGTCAAGAAAACATTCTTTCCTATTGTCTTGGTTTAAACTGTAGAAAGCCCTTGTGTCCAAATGGAGACCCTGTTAGTCGCTGCTGTGATAACTAAGGGAGATGGACAGGCCACTCTTTGTCACTGTACCCAGCCCCCCGATGGTCACCGTCACAGCAAAAGCAAATGAGGAGACAAGGTGTTTCTGTATCCGTCGCTGGGCTCACCATGCCTCACACCCCTCCCATTCACCCAGTTGGTAAAACAGGAAGAGCGCAGCTGCAACCAAATGGAAGGAACAAAATATGAACCAACTCACCGGCAGTGCTGCTTGGTTGATTAGCATTCTTGCTTAACGGCATGTTTATGATCTATCGCTTTATGAATAATAGGAAAGAGTATCAGTGTGTAGAAAAAGTGGAGGAGACGGCCAGAAATGACCCTGTGAATCTTGAAGGGACAGTCTCAACGTCTTGCCTATAAGGGATTAGCAATAGGGAGCCAGCGGATGGATTAATGATCTAGTATATGAGATGCCAGCAACTAACAATGGGAATAACAATAGAAGCAGTGAGCAGGAAATCTTGGCTACGACTCTCAAACTCAACAGATCTGAAGCTCTGCCCACCACAATCTAGAGCTGTGCCACAGACATCTCTCAGCTGGAGCTCCCGTATTATTCAGCCACTGTCTTCCCACTCCCTCGATGTACTTGAAGCAGCTTGCGCTACCATGACTCTGCAGGATTTGTCTGTGGCTGTTTAGAGATGAACATCCGCAGTGAATTCATCAGAGCTGTTTGCTGGGTCAATCCTTCCCAGAATGGCTCCATTAAGAAGCTACATTTCAAGGGCTTCTTTCCTTATCCCTCAGAACAACCCATTTGCTATGGTCCTGAGTGCATAGCAGAAGTCAATGCCTACCAGAATACTGCGAATTGAAAAGCCTTCTAAAAAGGCTTCTAAAAAGGCTCAAAATGAAAGTAAGTGATACAGAAAAATATTCTCTGTAGAGTTGCACGTTGGTTTTTGACAAAAGATTTGCCTAGCTTCTGGCAAGCATTAATGGTGGTAATATGTCAGACAAACAAACAAAAAGGAAAAGCAGCATAGGAAATGGGTGTAAGGGTCTTTCACAGTGTCATAGCAGCTGAGTGTTTCCTAGATTGGAGAGGAAAACAACCCACTGGTCCCATCATCCCTAGTGGGGCCCTGTGACTCTCTTGTCTGACCAATTAATAAAGTCACCAGAAGGAAGCTACGAGGCTAAGAATAGTGTTTCAGATAAATCCCAAAAGTCAGCTCCAGTCTGATGAATCCTCCATTAATACTATTAGGCAGGGGGAAAAAAACCACCTTATTTTTTATTATCATGCATAATTTCAGAAATGTTGGTTAAATTAGGCAGTGATGAATTGACACAGAATAATTCTATGCACACATGTGAACACACACACACACACACAGAATGGTGTCTAGGAAAGATGACTAGAATAGAAACTAGATCCCCATCCTCCAACGAGTTCATGGTAAGGTCTCAAGTCTGCATCTCCACCAGCTTGGCTGAATTGAATAGGTTTAGAAGCATTCAGTTTAATGCATTCTGTTGAAGGCACTGTTACAGATTCTGCTTTTTTCTACCAAGAAGTTACATAAAGGAGCTTGCATTCTCATCACTGAAAACACACACAACATTTGTAAAATATCACAATCCAGGCAGAATATTAGAAGTGCCAAAAGGTAAAAACGGTATCATTTCATTTACGTAAAGTACAAAATAGTCAAAACTAATCTATGCTATTAGAAGTCAGAGTAGTAACTATTTGGGGAATGGGGTGAGTGATTCCAAGTGGCTTCTGGAGTGCTGGTGTTTCTAGAGTAAGAAACAACTAAATCTTGTAGGGACAAAGAGATTAAGGCCCACAAGAAATTTAACCTTGTGAGGAAAAGACAAAAAACTAAATGAATGGGGCAAGGTTTCCTAGGAAATTCATGGGTGAGCCTTGGGAGAACATTATTTTTCTTTGATTTGCCTTTCCGTTACTTTGATCATTGCTCTCATTAAAAATAGTGTTTGATGGCTGAGTGCAGTGGTTCATGCCTATAATCCCAGCAGTTTGGGAGGCCAAGGATCACTTGAGTCCAGGAGCTTGAGAGCACCCTGGCAACATAGGGAGACCCCATCTCTACAAAATTTTTAAAAAATTAGCCAGGTGTGATACTGTGTGCCTGTGGTCTCAGCTACTCAGGAGGTTGGGGTGGGAGGATCGGTTGAGCCCAAGTGAGTTGTGAGCTGTGATTGCAACACTGTATTCCAGCCTGGGCGAAAGAGCAAGACTCTGAAAAAAATAGTGTTTAGTATCAATCATGTTATTAAGATATTTTGCTTCAAACGGGTACAAGGGATTCCATTGTACATGGTCAAGTAAGGCAAAAGTAATTATTATTACCACAATATGGCGCTGAGATTAGTGTCCTACAGATCACAATGAAAGGAAGTATACCCTGACACCTTTTCACATAGGCCCAAGTTCAGTTGGGGGAAATGTCATGGAAAAGAAACAAATGATAAGTCTTCCGTGTCTTTATTTCTACTTTCACTATTGAACATCATGAGATACAAAAGTCACAGTGTTCGTGTGTGGCCCGGATCCTCCTGGTGAAAGCACAAATCCAGCAAAACTGTCCAGCCTCTCAACAACATCAGGCAAGGTAGTTATTTTTGGCTGGAACCTTACCATAATGCAGTTTCGCTTCAACACAAAACTTTGTTTTCATACATTTCTCAAAGATGCTTATAATATTCCTAAGGAAAAGAATTCACACACAACTGTGGAAACTTTGTCCTGGAAAGTAGTCAAAAGAGATGTAGTTTGGATCAGAGAAGGAATATTAAAACAGTATTCCTGTCAAATAAAGTCATCTACTTCAGAATCTCCAGCATTTCTTTCTATTATTTGATGAAGGTCATAGAAGAATTGGCTAATAAGCCATTTCCCTTGAAGATAGTTGCTGAAGTCTTTCAACACATCTACCTTTTGGTTTCTGTCCATTAGGTGCACACTGATGCTATCAGAGAATTCCTATGCTGTCAGTCTTTTCTGGAAACCTCAAAGGCCATTGACATCTCCAAAACTATAAAAGAGTTTTGTTGCCAAACACAAGCCTGACTTGGACACAAAATCTTGATTACTTGTTGAGTTTATGAAGCACATGCTATGCTTAGCATCAGTGCACCTGGTTTTACTTCTGCGGTACATAAAGAAACACCACATCCCATCGTGTCTCATTGCTTTTGACGTTGGCATGTGCTCATCTCTAAGACTTGACTGATGATTTTCAAATTGTGTCCACCACTGCTTCACATCTGATAATTTCAGCAGTGTCAGAGCCTTGACTTACCCATTAGCTATTTAAAAGACTTTTGTCAAGGATGTAAAAGAGACTATGACATTCTTCCTTAATCCACATAAGTTCAGCGACTTTCCAAATGGCAAGTCTTGAAGTATTTGGTTTAACCTCAAGCATGAGCTGTTTTGTTGTTGTTTGCTTGTTTGCCTTAAGAAAAAACAAAGGTTCTTTCCTAGAACACAGAAGAGATTATTCACGGGCTTGAGTTACTTAGTGGATAATTCTTTCCATAACATTGATATCGATCTTTCCATTCAAGACCCTACGTCATGATCATGGGTGTCATCACTCTGGAAGAAGACAACGTGAGCAGACAGTTATGTAAATGTTCTAGTTCTAAAGGAAGTGTTCTGTAGCTTGAAGACTCAAGGGTTCTGTAGCTAAACCTTATCAATGTCTTTGAAGGAAAATAACCCATCTGTGGTAGTCAGCCTCTAAAATGGTTCTCTGTCATTCTCACCTCTTTGTATTCAGATCCCTGTGTAGTCCATGCCCACAATAAGTAGTGGCGATCAGTGGAACCAATAGGATACTATAGAAATGATGATGTGTCATTTCTGGATAGGTCATCAAAGACATTTGGGTTCTATATTCATTTATGTTGATTGTTATTAGTGTCCATTTCTAAGTATACTATTTTGTAAAGTTACACCTCCCCCCTCATTCAGTCAATGCATCTTTTCTGAGCCCTATAGCTCCCAGTGGCATATCTGGCACCCACTCGCAGGAAATCAGTGTACCCAGCAAAGGGACTGGGGAAAACCACGAAGTAGCTGAGGTGCAACCACTCCGCCTAGTGACACAGTATCATGGGAGTTCCCTCTGTCTGCTCTGAGGTTGCCCAATTCTGCCTGACCCCCAGTTAGAGAAGAAATCTGTTTAAAAATAATCACTGAGATTAAGATTTCGAGTCAGGGCTTTATGTCTACTTTTTGTGTAAAATGCGAACAAATTTTGGCTAGGTATGAGGTAAACAATTTTTAATCTTTTTCCTAGACTGCAAGATATTTCAATATATTCAAGCTTTGCATTTTGCTTTCATTAATTAGCAGGGACATCTGCATTAACACAGGATCATTAATTTATGATCTAGTAGATCTTTTCCACCTCTCACTTCGCTGATGAAAGAGAATGAAACAAGAAGGAACTGTTTGATCAAGACTTCTCCCACAGATTCAAAAGATGGCCCCTGAATAACATTAAAGATATTGATTTTACTGTTGTCTATTTAGTTTGCTATGAGATAAACATATTAGCCAAAAATGAAGGCATTAAAATTCAGATTTTTGTATTACTGTCTGCTAAACCATTAACATGAAAGCATATTGTCATACTCTTTAAATTCTAAATAAAACCAAATGTCAGTAATGTCAACAGAAGGTGTACCATTTCTTGAAACTAAAATCACAGCTTCCTCTAAGGGACTGTCAGAAACTATAACTGAAATGATAAATAGTTTTGTTGCACTTCCTCATTTAGGCCACATCCTCATCTTTCCATATTCATTTTCTTCTCTGTCTTGGTTTGAGTCTTGGTGAGTTTTCCTGATGCAACACGTTCCAGAGGCAGTCAGAGTCATAATTCCAAACAGAATCCTCAGAAACAAAAAGTAACATGTATATCAAGTAGATTAGTCTCCTGTTGCCGCTGTAACAAATTACCATAAGCTCAGTGGCTTAAAACAACACACATGTATTGTCTTACTGTTCTGCAGTACCGAAGTCTGGCACAGGTCTCACTGGGCTAAAATCATGGAGCCCAGGAGTTTGAGACCAGCATGGGCAACATAGTGAGAGCCCATCTCAAAATAAAAAAATTAAAAAATAAACTAGCCAGGCATGGTGGTGCATACCTGTGGTCCCAGCTACTCAGGAAGCTGAGGTGGGAGGATCACTTGAGCCCAGGAGATCAAGGCTACAGTAAGCCATGATTGCGTCACTGCACTTCAGCCTAGGTGACAGAATGAGAACCTATCTCAAAAATATAAACAAATTTAAAATTTAAAATAAATAAAACCATGGTTCCCAAAAGGCTCTGATTCTTTCTGGAGGCTTTAGTGGACACTCCATTTCCCAGCCTTCTCCACTTTCTAGAGGATGCCTGCATTCCTTGACTCATGATTCCTTTCAAAGCCAACAACTGTAAGTTGAGTTCTTCTCATACCACATCACTCTGACCCTTGCTCTGTAATCACACCTCCTCCAGGCTCTTCTTCTGCCTCCCTCTGCCACTTTCAAGAACTTTTGTGATTACATTGGGTCACCTGCATAATCCAGGGTCATTCCCCATCTCCAGGCCCTTAATTTAATAACATCTGCAAAGTCCCTTTTGTTGTGTAAAGTAATATATTCACCAGTTCAGAGACTTTGTTTGGGGGTGAAGCATTATTCTGCCTACCACAGTAATTTTTAGGGTGTCTAAAAATAACATTTTTAGGATATGGTGCATTCTCCCTCCTGAAAAATTGTGTTTCTAAGTTATAAGAAGCCCATGAAAAATCAAGAAATTAATCCTATTTACAGTAACTACAAAAAAATTACTTAGGAATAAATTTAACAAACGAGACGAAAGGCACCTATACTAAAAACTACAAAACATTGATGAAAGAAATTGCACAGGACTCAGATAAATGAAAAGATACCTCATGTTCACGGATTGGAAGAGTAAATGTTGTTAAAATGTCCATACTACCCAAAGTAATCTACAAATTCAATGCAATTTCTATTAAAATACTGATATAGTCCGCTTGTTTGTTCCCTCCAAATCTCATGTTGCAATGTGATCCCCAATGTTGGAGGTGGGGTCTAGTGGGGGATTGTTTGGGTCATGGGGCCAAATCCCTCATAAATGGCTAGCTACCCTCCCCATGGTAATGAGTGAGTTCTCTCTACTAGTTCACATGAGAGCTGGTAGTTTAAAAGAGCCTGACATCTCTCCTGTTCTTTCTCTCGCCATGTGACTTGCGTATTCCCCTTTTGCCTTCCATCATGAGCAAAAGCTTTCTGAAGCCTCCACCAGAAACCAAGCAGACGCCAGTGTCATGCTTCCTGCACAGCCTGCAGAATCATAAGCTAATTAAATCTCTTTTCTTTATAAAGTACCCAGCCTAAGGTATTCCTTTATAACAATGCAACACAGGTTAATACAAATGCCAATGAAATTCTTCACAGAAGTATAAAAAACAATCCTAAAATTCCTATGCATTCACAAAAGACCCCTAATGGACAAAGCGATTTTAAGCAAAAAGAACAAAGCTAGAGGTATCGCACTACCTGACTTAAAAATATACTACAAAAGTATAAAAACTAAAACAATATGGTACTGTCATTTGTTTTTATGGAGGAACAAGAAAAAGAAAACCAAAACAAAACAATATGGTACTAACATGAAAACAGGTACATCAACCTATGGAATAGAATAGAGGGCCCAGAAATAAATCCATGCATTTATAGCCAACTTATTTTGACAAAGGTGCCAAGAACACACAATGGAGGAAAGAACAGACTTTCAATAAACAGTGCCGGAAAAACTGGATATCCACATGCAGAAGAATGAAACTATACACATTTCTCACTATATACATAAATAAACTCGAAATAGATTAAAGTCTTAAGTGTAAGACTGGAAATGATGAAACTGCTGGAAGAAAACATAGAGAAAAAGCTCCAAGACATTGGTCTGAGCAATGACTTTTTGGATATGACCTCAAAATCACAGGCAGCAAAAACAAACATAGACAAATGGGATGACATCAAACTAAAAAGCTTCTGCACAACAAAGAAAACAACAGAGTGAAGAGATAACCTACAGAATGGGAGAAAATATTTTCAAACTATACATCTGATAAGGGATTAATAATCAAAATATATAAGAAACTCAAACAATGAAATAGCAAGAAAACAAATAACCTGATCTTAAAAATGGACAAAAGACCTGAATACACATTTCTTAAAAGAACACATACAAATAGCTAACAAGTGTGTGAAAAGAATACTCAATATTACTAATCATCGGGGAATGCAAATTAAAACAACAACGTGATATCAATTCAGTCTTGTTAGGATGTCTATTATACAAAAGACAAAAGATAACAAGTGTTGATGAGGATGCGGAGAAGACGGAACACTCATACACTGTTAGTGGGAATATAAATCAGTACAGCCATTATGGAAAACAGTATAGAGGTGCCTGAAAACATTAAAAATAGAATTACCATATGATCCAGCAATCCCACTACAGGTTATCTATCCAAAGGAAATGAAATCAGTATGTTGAAGAGATATCTGCACTTCCATGCAGCACTATTCACAATAGCCAATATATGGAATCAACCTAAGTGTCCATCAATGGATGAATGGATAAAGACAATGTGGTATCTATACATAATGGAATACTCTTCAGTCATAAAAAAAGAATGAAATCCTGTCACTTGTGACAACGTGGATGAATCTAGAAGATATGTTAAGTAAAATAAGCTAGGCACAGAAAGATGAATAAGACAAATACTGTATGACCTCACTCTTATATGGAATCTAAAAATGTTGATCTCAGTAGAGAGTAGAATGGTGGTTACTAGAGACTTGGGTAGTTGAGGGGAAGAAGGCAGGTAGAGATGTGGATTAAGGCATGCATACTTACAGTTAGACAGGAGGAACAAGTGCAAGAGATCTATTGTACAGCATGGTGACTGTAGTTATTGATGATATATTGCTTTCTTGAAAACTAAGAGAGTGAATAGTGTTCTCACACAAAAATACCTACATGAGGTAATGCATTTGTTAGTTAGCTGTATTTAGCTATCCCACCATGTATACATACTTCAAAACGTCATGTTGTATGTAATAAATACATATAATTTTATGTCTATTTAAGTAAAATAAATACATTTTTTAAAGAGTGGAAGAATAAAAAAGAAGCAAATGAATCCCCCCAGGTCTGCATCCACTAAAGTATCACACAGACAGATCATGGCAGCCAACAGCAGGGGTCTGTGCTTTCTTCGCAACAAACTTCCTGATGATCTGAGCATACAAAGATCAGGGAACACACAGTCCATGAAGCAGCCCTATCTAGAGAGGGAGCTTGCATCTCCCAGTGCTATTGTTGCTACTGTTTTTAAGGTTCCATGGAGTTATCAAGCATTAGTCCCGTAAGTGTTGCTGTTATATTTAGGAATTATTAGAATTCAAAACTTAAGAATTATTAGAATTAATTTTTAACTATAAAAATTAATAGTATTTGAGCCATAAGTAAGAAATGAACATCTTAAATTTGTTACACATGAAAGAAATAAGGAGGACAGCCAAGATTTCTTTCCATTTGACATTATTCTTGTCTCTCTCCCCAAGAGGCAGGCATATAATGGATCTACATTTTGGATTACATTAACCATTGGATTACGTTAACCATGTTCTTCCCAACAGTCATTGTTTATAGACCTAAGCAAGCAATACATTTCTTAACTATGCCTTTTTCCTACTAATACTTATGTTTTCCTACTGAAATTCATGTTTTCTTATTTACGAGGTATATAAGTGGTATTTTATGAAACCAGGATGGTTGCATCACTCTGACCGTATGGTATGGGCTCAGTGATTTCATACATACATGAAATTCACCCAATTTTGATCAGATTAGAAAAAATAAATAAAAATGAAATAGCTGCAATTATAAAGCTATTTAACTGGCCAAAAGTTTCTCTCAAATCTACATTCCACATGTGAATTTAGTACACCTAAAAATGTTACCTGGAATTCCAAAGATGAAATAAGATGAAACAGGGTTCATTTGGACTTCTTACATAGGAGCCAGGGCAAAAGTGAGTAAAGGAAGATTTATTTCTCCACTGGGTAAATGGCACAGATTTCCTTTTGATGGTCAACCCTTTCCAACACAGAAGGAGCCCTGGTGTTGCAAACTCCACCCTTGATCGTAAACATACTCAAAGTTACAATAAGGATAAATGTAAGACATGTGCTGCCCACATTTTGCTTCCTATTAAAGCATCTTGGACAAATGAGAAGGGAAGACAGAATATTTTTTCAAATCCTACAGGTGGTTTCAATTACTCTATATGTTTGTGTAATTGCTCAAATGTTACCTACATAATATTGAGAGCAAATAATCTTTTGTAAAGTTTTTTAATCAGTGTTGAATGTTGCCTGCACCCTCTTTAGCATAATCCCTTTTTCTGCATGCAAAAGCTGAAATATGCCTTGTTCCTGTCTTACCCTTTGCCATCCAGTCTCAAGAAGCTGGATCTGACAAGCATAGCATTTTTAAAAAGAAGGGGGGGTGCAGGCAGGGGACTGCCACCAGCTGTTGCTAATAAAACAACTGCAGCCCCTACATTGGTAGCTTCCTCCTCTAACTTCATATCCCTGTAGTGATGGCAGTAATTGGGCGGGGGGTTAAGGGGGCATTTCTCTCTCAAGGGACACAATACGAATATTAATATTAATGCAATATCTGCTCCTTCAGATGGGAATGGATAAGATGAAATGATTTAAAGGAGGCTTGATCAATCATTCCGCTTCTTGGCAAGAAAATGATGCCTTTGCATTTAAGAAAGAACATCTGGGTAGAATCACAGTGGTTAAAAGAACTGGGTGGTTGGCAACCTAAAATTCACCTTGACAGAGTGAGACTTTCCCTTCACTCTGAGACCTCTGGCTCTGCTGGGGGCAAAAGCAAGACTTTGAAGTTCCTGCCTTGAAAATCCGCTCTTACCTTTCGGCATTTTTTCTTTTTTTGTGACCTTGCTCCTCACTGAGAGTCTAGGAAGGCTGCTGGGGTAGCTGGTTGACTTGTCTGATTCTGAGGAAAGGATGGGTGCCCTGAGAACCTCTCTGACTCGGTGACCCTGCATCTGGCCCATGAACCTCTTTCGGTTCCCAGCGTGGTTTGAGAAGTGTCTGCAAACCAGGAGCTTTTTGGAGCAATGTGGACAGTGAGTCAAATCTTTCAGAGTCTGGGAGGGTCAAGAGGTGGCTGCTCACTTATGATCAGGGCACTAGCGAGGCTGCCACACAAAAGGAGCCTGCATATAGCGAATAGATGTGAGTTTCTTAAGACTAAATATTTCAAGGTTTTGCAACTGAAAGCACAAATGAAGTCTTGTGTAGGAGACAAAGATGTGTGGCCTCTGGGAGGGGGTGGGTACACTGTTCCTTCTACTGTTCTCTCTCGGAATAGTGATGGTGCCAGCATGCAGACATTTGTGACCTGCAACCCCCTTGCCAGATGCTAGACGGCCGGTAGTTAACCAGAGAAGCGACCTTTTCAGTGACATCCTTGCCACCTATTCACTCCCCACAGAAAGGCTTTTGGGAGTCGGAGCTGGGGATACAGAGGAAGGTGGGGCTCGTCAGGGCAAAGTCAGCACACAAAACAAATTTGGAGGATTACAGGGAAGGCTAAGGCACTCAACTCCAAGTCAATAGAGGGGGTAAACATTCAAAGAATCTTTCCAACTTAATATAAGTTTTCAGGATCAAAGTTACATCCTAAGAGATATACCCCATTTTCCAGAAGACCGCTCACCCACACGGAACTCATTCCTTTGTATTATTTGTAATACCTTAATTGCCCAAACCCCCTAAGACACCCTTTGCTATCCTTAATGTAGTGAGGTTCATCCTAGGTCAGAATCTCTGGCAGAGCACCCCGGGAATCAACTTATCAGTTATCATCATTCCTAGCACTCTCCTTTTCCATTATTCCCGGCATCTTTCATATGTTATTGCAACATGCGTTCTTGCGAAGTATTGAAAATGTCACTGACATCACCAAGGAGCACTTCTATATGCACACGATGTGACATTCCTTGTTGTTAAAAAAGAATTTTCTTGTTTTCCCCATTAGAATGTAAACTCCATAATGTCACTGAGTCCTCAGTGCCTAGAACTGTTCCTGGCATATAATAGGTGCTCAATACATATCTGTTGACCAAATGAACTAATGAATGAACATAGATCTATTCTCCCCCATCTAAGAGCACAGAGCCTAAAAAGACACTACACAGATGACCAAAAGCAGAAGGCTGACCGTGTTAGGCAGTAGAAAACTGGCCAAGTTTCATTTCATAAGATGATGATTGATTCGATTACTATTGTTGTTCCATTTTGGGACCACAAGCAGGTGAGATGCTTCAAAGCCCTTCGTGGGAACATGCATCCATACACGTGGTTTCTAAAGAAACACCATTCTACTCTTTAGTACATTATGTTATTGCTATGGAAACAGCGATATTTTAAAGAACACTGGAACTTTCCAAATACAGTATTTATTCTTCTTGTACTAGCAAAATAATGTGTTTCGCCTAAGAACTTGTTAGGTGCCCTGCAGCTAAATATAAAGAAACAGATTCTCATCATGTGTAAGTCTAGGGAAAAATTTGGACCACCAGCTTTTCAAGATACATTTTAAAATAAACTCAGCAAAACTCTAGACATAATTGGGGACTTCAATGAAACACTTAATATGTTAGATTTGTTTTTGAGTTAGAAAAACTATTTATATTTGAACCCCAGAAGCACCCTCTCCAGAATACAAGCTGGCATTGCCTTTGGACTTTCAGACGACCAACTTTCCTTCTTTCTTTTTCCTTACTTCATCCATACCTGCATTAGTGTTGAACTGGCTATGTGGTCCCACCTTTCCTGTACCAATGTCTTTTTTTTTTTTTTTTTTTTTTTGACGGAATCTCATTCTGTCGCCCAGGCTGAAGTGCAGTGCTGTGATCTCAGCTCACTGCAACCTCCGCCCCCCGGGTTCAAGCAATTCTCCTGCCTCAACCTCCTGAGTAGCTGGGACTACAGGTGCCTGCCACCACGCCTGGCTAATTTTTGGATTTTTAGTAGAGACAGGGTTTCACCATGTTGGCCAGTATGGTCTCGATCTCCTGACCTCGTGATCCGCCCACCTCAGCCTCCCAAAGTGCTGGGATTACAGGCGTGAGCCACCACACCAGGCCCAGATGTTACGTTTTAACCAAGAGGTTATGAGACAAAGCATGAACCCATACCTAAGCTTTGACAGCAAAAGAGAGAAGGGCGCTAAGTAGGATTGGATGAGCGTTATCAAAGTGCCACTCAATGCTGGTTCACATACATGGAAGTTCAGTATCACTAATAATATCCACTCATACAATTTTGCCTTCTAACTGATCTATTTTTAAAGCAAACCTAGATAGATGCATTTTTAAAATCTACTGATAAGAAATTAGGAGCAATTTGTTAAGATGTACATTCCCAGCATTGCAGTGATCATAATTTCTCCCCTCCATTGTGTGCAAAATTGATAGCGTTTTAATGTTTATTTTTTGTTTCAGTCATTCACGTGTCTCTTCTTCACTAGTGATGGAAAGAACACAGACTTGAAGTCAGCGAGACCGAGGTTTGCCTTCCGCCTTTGTCATGGGAGAGCTGTTTCCCTGGAGTGAATTTCCACCTCCTTCAGCTTTGTTCAGTTTCCATCTCACAGAGTCACCCTGAGGACTCCATGAGAACACATGTGAAGGACCTAAATCAGGTCTCAGTAAACAATGAATTCTCTTCTTTTCCCTGAAATTATAAAATGACCATGGCATATCTTTTTATTTTTGTCAGCCTGTAAAGTACAAGGGTCTTTGAAACTTTCAGCAGTTGGAAGATTTTAGAATCGTGTTTCCATGGACATAGTTCACTTTAACCAAACATTTCTCCTGATAGTAATTTAGCTCAGGTAAAAGATAAACACTCATTTGACGAAATATATTGCTCACATTTTTATAATTTGTAATGGATGTGTCATCTAAGCAAGAGATCAAAGGACTTTGCAAGTAAAAAATACTTGCAATTTGTAAGGATATAGTTAACTATTGTATTTAATTGATAGGTAAACTAACTTGTATATTCTGTCTACCTTCATGAATGGTAAATATGTGGTAAACATACCCCACTCTCCTCTTCTGCAGCCTTACCAGCTGTCACAAGTTGACCACAACACCGTTTCCTGTTGATCCTCCAAATTTTCAGTACAGTACTCCAAGGAGCCACCACCAAGCAGGAGTTGGTTTATTAGTTTAAATCTATTTATCTTCCTTGAGTTAGACTATTTTCCAAGTGCTGGCTACATTAAAGATGTATTTACATAATGGAACACAATGGTTTATTTGCATACCTCTTTTCTATTGAGTTTTAATGTTCAATATAGAATGTCCTTGAAAATGTACTTATTCAGCATTTTAAATTGGGCCAGGCACAATTAAATTCCCAATACATTAACCCCCAGAGAGAAATGATTTCCTGAAAATTCTTCCTCTCTCCTATTCAACGAAAATAATATGCACCCAGTTCCCCAAGAACTCTCTCCACCCCCACACTGGGCCCCATCTTTCTACTTACTGTATTTTACCTTTGCTCCCATCTCCTGCCTACTCCATGACCTGGCTCCATCAAGTTTCTGCCTTCTGTCTCGATCTTTAGTGTTTCCTTCTCCTGATCTTCTCCCACTCAGATTTCATGGGAAATTACCATCCTATCTGGCTCCTCCATCACCAGCACGTGATTCCTGATGTTATCTGGCCCTCAGGAGCCAATTCTACATAACCTCAGTTGGTTCCATTCTCCATCCACTTCATCAGAGCTTCTAAATCTTCTCAGTCTCCGCCTCCTGGCTCCTTTGACTCAACAGATGCCAACCTGTCATAGAGAACACAGGTGCGTTAGGTATGGACTGCCTCCACTGTCCTGAGCTCTGCCTGCTCCTCTGCATCTACTTGTATTGACTTGGCCTCAACTTCTTTCTTAACGAGGTCCATGCCTCCCCTTGGCCCCTGTGTCCCTCATCTTATCCTGAACACTATGCCATTATTTTCCTACCTCTCGCCTAACACACCTTTGAAATTTTTGTTTGCATGAATTCCCTTGAGCCTAGAAATGAGACCAAGAGAATGCCTCACAAAAATAAACTAGCAAGCAAACAATAACAAAACAGAAAAAAAAAATCAACAAAAACTAGAACTTAACGCTGCCAAAATGCTTGGAGTTTCACCTAAAAATGTGTGCTTCATCTCACCTCTGTGTGCTTTCCATCTTGCTCCCTCTGCCTGGGGTAAAATTTTACCTATTTCTCTACATCGAAATGTTGCCCACACTTTTTTTTTTTTTTTTTTGACAGGGTCTTGCTCTGTTGCCCAGGCTGCAGTGTAGTGGTGCAATCACAGCTCACTGCAGACTTGACCTCCTGTGCTCAAGCGATCCTCCCACTTCAGCCTCCCAAAGTACTGGGATTACAGGCATGAGCCACCACACCTAATGTCTGCCCACTCTTTAAGACCCAAATCAAATTTATTTTCCCTCCCAACATCCATCCCCAAATGCAAATAGCCACCTGCTTCCCTGGACTTCAGTAGCAACCTATGCCTCTCTTACTGACCTCATCTCTTTTTTCTTCTTTGTATCGTAATTACCCGTACATCTGATCTCATAGCTACTGGAAGTTAAATAAGGTCCCCAGAGTGCCCAACACATGATTATAGATAGTAGGTACTTACTTAGCAATGGCCACTTGCTAAGGGGTGAGAAATCTGATGCACAAAAGCCTTAGCAACATGCCTTAAATCACGAAGCTTGCAAGTGGCAAGGTTGCCACCAATTTTAGTGTTCTTTCAACTCCTTATACACCAAATGTTGCTTCAATCAGATCACAATTACACAATGTTTGTGCTCTGTAGCAAGTTTCTTTGAATATCTGCCTTCTGAAGACTTTTCAGTTTATTTCATGTTGCACACAGTAGGAGCTAAATTATTGTTGGATGAATCAGTAAGTGAACAAGTTTGGGATGGTGATATTCATAAAGCTTAAATTTGTTATAGGTTAAAACCAATCAGAAGTGTTTGGAGAGTGGGCACATCAGGGAGGACAACACCACTCCTCGCCAGCAGCATGCTCATGGGAGCCAAGTGAGCTGTTTGCTGTGCACTCCGGGACTGCTGCCCCTCAGCCCAACCACAAGGTTCCATTCTTTTTTGTTTTGCTACATTTGCATATTTAGGATTTTGACAATTTAACATATTTTTTAAAATTATAACATAAATGCCATTTCCCCTGAAATCTAGCTGTCAAATTCTGATTCTTAAGGTCAAAGATGAAAAAAACATCAGTCATAAGGAAAATTATTAGATGATTTATTTCTGCTCCCAAATTTCACACCCAGGAAGCATCTACCAATGTTAAGCCAGAAGATCAACTCCAGATGATTAAAGAAAACTGCTCAAGGACATTTTATTAGCTGCATTTTATAAGGTCAGATAGAATATAAATTCCAATATATGCACAGCTGGGGACAACCCTGCCTAAGAGAATTTGGGTGGCTTTGTTGCTTTTTGAGTTATTGATAGTAATTGATGTTCACCTGGATCTAAGTTTTATTCTCTTTGACAACGATAGGATTATGTAAAAATCCTATAGCACCACAGGTATTCTCAGGAGATCAAAGCACAGCCCGTGGGTAATAAGCAGTTTGCAAGTGCTGAGGAATGTACACTTTGTTATTGAATGGGACAATTTGTGATTCTGAACAGGGCCGGTGAAAACATTCACGTGAACCCAGAAGAAGATTCTATTATCCGAAGAATGTAAGAGCTCTATTACACCTTTCACACACACACACACACACACACACACACACACAAAGAGGTTTAGTAGCAGATAACCACACTCCAACAAGAAAGGGAGACTGTTAGCCCTCAGC
Organism: Theropithecus gelada; assembly: GCF_003255815.1. Taxonomy (NCBI): domain Eukaryota; kingdom Metazoa; phylum Chordata; class Mammalia; order Primates; family Cercopithecidae; genus Theropithecus; species Theropithecus gelada. Next base: position 217,891,604 of record NC_037668.1, on the reverse strand, counting down.
AGAATTTTCCAGTAACTGCTTCACCGAAAAGGCTCTAAATAATCACGAAAAGGTAAACTGAAGGATATAAAGGAATGACTGAGCACATTTAGGTGGGGCAACTAATGCCTGGCTGTGTTTGTTTCTTATTCCTCACTGAAAAACAGGAATTGTGTTTCATGTCTGTGAGCAGGAGCTATAGGACTGAATACAGAGATTAAAATACATCATAATTGCTTCAGTCAAATGAGCAGACTTTATATATAAAAAGGACCTGTAAGTATAATTTAGGCAGTTTTGCATGGAAATGAAGTATCAGTTACAACTCCAGTTTCCAACTACCTTATACAAATTGCCTCCCCAAAATGGATATTTTAATCTCTAATTTATTAAAAGATGAAATGTTGGAATGTTGGATAGATTGAAATCATTTGTCAGATCACGAAGTCCTCATAACATTTCTCAGCCTTAATAACACATCTGCTCTTAGAATGTGGTCTCTTGATAATAGCTGTCTGAAAGTGTCTGAATTTAGGGATTATTTGAGACAACAGATTTCCTTCTATTTGGAATTGAATGAGGCATCTGCTCCCTCACCGTTAGCTTTGTGTGATAGTCTCAAGGCATTCATAAAAGGGCAGATCATTTTGAACATTATAAGAGGGAAAAAAGACCTCTGTTGACAATATGAGATTCAGAAAGAGGAATTAAGAAACTTTAAGGGTTGTATTTTATGTTTAAAAATGTTATTCCATAGTCTGTTTTGCAATCTGGAGAGAACATGGTAGCTAGAACTAGAGTAACGCAATCTTCCAAAACCAACAATTTAGAAAAAACTTTCATAGAACGTTAAGTGGAAACTCACAAAATTTTTATCCAATTTGATTCAGTACAACCAACAGAACTCAGTGGAAATGGACAGCCACGATCCTTCCAAAGACCATATGCCAAATTAAGTATCCAACTGCAAGACTAGACTAAACAGAATGAAAAATAATACATAAAAATTACCTTCTCCATTTCACTTCTAAGAGAAAATACTCTAAAAGAGGAAACCATAACAAAACCTTTCTGCAAGTTCAAGGATTAACTACAGATACAAAGAAATGCAGGTCAAGCACTCAAACATCTTTGGAGGAGCTCGACTGGTAAGGAAGAAGCCAGAATCAGGCTTTTTTAATTTTTAAAATTAATTTTTAATTTTGTAATTTTAATTACAAAATTACCATTTATATTTGGGCAGATTCATTTCTAAATGAGTGTGTTGCCCTTTTATTTCCACACGCCCACAAAAATATTCTTTACATTTAGAAAAAAGTGAAAGGATTACATATCATCATCCTACAGATAGCTTCACAGATGGCATTAATGGATCCATAACAACAATGAGATAACATTTTTGCTTATCAAACCACACTCTTCCATGAATTAGCCCATATTACATGCACATATACAAACATATACACAAATAATACATAGATTAAATATAATGGCATTTTTACTAGAGTAGATCCTCAGATTGTGTAACTGTGTGAACATGAGTATAATAAAAAAACATGAAAATTGAGCCTTCCTTGAAAAAATACAGCTGTCCTATCACTGACCACATAGGACAACACGTAGGCGTTTGGGAACAACCAAAGGTGTTATGAGAAACACCTCCCCAATTGTCTTCTGTTTCTTCAGGGTGTTCTTATTGATCTTTCTGTTTCATTTGACACCACTGACTACCCTCCCTCTGGGAACCTTTTTGCCTTTGGATTTTCTGCAACACTATTATATCTTGGTGCCTCTTGGACAATTCTTCCCTGAATGCAGATTCTTTCCCTCCCCAGAGGAGTTCTCAAAGGGCCGGGGTTGGAGGAAACCATATCTTGTTTAGATATGTGTGGGGCCTTTTCCAGTTGTTCCAGTGAGTGGAGGGAGCTGCTGACATTTAACGGGTGGAGGAGGTGGGGAAAGGGGATAGGAGCAAGAACTTTAAATGGGATATATGGAACAGTTCCACATGACAAACATGTGTTATGCCAAAACATAAACAGCGCTACCCTCTACTGAGTGGGAAACCAATCCTTGACCTCTCATCCGTTATTTCCAAGCCTCTACTCTTGAGCTCTTTGCCTCAACAGGGGTCAAATCTCCCCTGTACACACAGGACGCCCAAATGTGGCTCTCCCACCTCTTCCTTCAGTGCTACTCCATGCCCTCCATTCACTTCGGTTACTGCCAAAGATCTCGTGGGTAGTGGAGACTCATCTCCACCCAGAAGGTGGGCAGATGTCCAATATGTTTTGCTTCCTTCTTTCTCCTTTATCGCCATATCGAAATGATTGGGTTCTGCACATTCTTTTTGTCTATAACTTCTTTTGGAAATGTTTATTTTCCATTCCCTTCCCTTCAACCCTTCCTACACGCTGTTGCTACAATCGTCCTTATGGGACACTCCCCACTGTTTTTGGTAATTCACTATGACAAATCTTGCCTATCAGTTCTCATAGGTTGAGACTCAGGTTATGACTGCTCATCTCACTCTTAATGACTTCCACATCTCTTTCTCCATTTCACCTTTTATCTTTTCTTTTCTTTTCTTTCTTTCTCTTTTTTTTTTTTTTTTTTTTTTGAGATGGAGTCTTGCTCTGTCTCCCAGGCTGGAGTGCAGTGGTGCGATGCAACCTCTGCCTCCTGGATTCCCGCCATTCTCCTGCCTCAGCCTCCTGAGTAGCTGGGATTACAGGTGCCTGCCACCATGCCAAGCTAATTTTTGTATTTTTAGTAGAGACAGGGTTTCACCATGTTGGCCAGGATGGTCTCAAACTCCTGACCTCAAGATCCACCCGCCTTGGCCTCCCAAAGTGCTGGGATTACAGTCGTGAGACACTGCGCTCGGCCCACCTTTTATCTTTTAACATCCCCTTACCTGGATCTCTGTCCTAGCCAAGCTTCTCTGCCTGACAGAATTATGTGAGTTTTTCATTCTTCTATCCGTACCCTGGTAACTATCTCTAATGCACTAGCCTCCTCTCCTCCATCTCCTCTCCCTCCTCTCTTACAGGCTCCATGTGGAGCCATGACAGAGTCTGAGAAAAAAAGGGAAAAACCAGTAATATCAACCCTGTCGTTCTTCAACATTTTGACATGTTGTTCCTTATTGATTTTTTTGTACTAGTTGTGATTTTCAAAACTCTTGTGTTCAAATATGCTTAATTTGACTCCTGAGTTTTTTGGCACCGTTTTAAATTCGGCACCAGATATAAATGCCTCCTTTGCCTCTCCCTCTTCCTAGCCCTGCACAGAAGGGCAGCTCCCTCGCCTCCCATTCTGCTCCTAAACGGCGTCTCTGATGAAGACCTTCAGTGTTGACAGCCCCCTTGATCTGCAGTTTCAGCGCTGATCTAATCCTTGTCTGCTGTCAAGTATACTGTGGGTATACGTTGCCATGGGAGAGTTCTTGTCATCCACAGGGGTAGGGCATTTTGTCCCTCTCTCTACGATCAAGGTTCCCATGCTGTGCTTGCCACAGGGCTAAATATCTCACCCTCCACTCAGTGGGTGCTTAATAAAGAAATCCATATACATCACAGAATACAAGAGCTGGACAGAGACTGAAACCTCAGATAAGATATCAAGATGCAATAATGAGAATGTCGACCTTAAAGAACACAAGAGAAACAGACAGGCCAAAAAAAACAAAAAAACAAAACAAAAAAAAACAAAAAAAAACCACTCACATGATTTTACTATTATTTTGCTTTAAAAATTGTCTGTGAATAGGTCAGATGTCACTTGTCAAGAATCCTGGAAGGACAGAAACAGAAAAGTGAAACGGGCATTGGCACTGTTAGTGGGTTACGGTCTCTGGGAGGTGTCTGAGCACCCCCTGGGTCCTGCTGGGCCACAGTGCATTTGTTACGTTACAACTGCCATTCCCAACTGCCGGGGGCACCCTCTCGGTTCAAACAGTCCATCTCTTTCACAGTGAAAAAGAGTCGAAACAGCTCCTCCTACCTCCGCACGAAAACACATGGCTATCAAATAACAAGGTTAAGTATTTCTGAAGCATGTGGCAGAATACATTAGTTTCATCTCACTGGAGAAAGAAGACGTACCATGTTTGAAGACAGGCACATGGGAATCTGAGGGTGGGGCTTTAGGAACTGAACAGGATTTGGTGACACAGTTTTGAAAATGAGTAGAATCAGATATTTGGACTCTTGAACTTCACGCTTTGGAAAGTTCTGTTCTCTGCCCCTCCCCCAACAGCATGTAAATGAGTTCTGATATTCAGAGACTGGGCAGCTGGGAATCTCGGTCAAACCTGCTGCCTTTCTTCTCGGCGCCCTTTATCTCTTTCCTCCTCCCTCACTTTCCGTTCAGCGACTCCCCTCTCCTTTGCCACCCAAATCCCCTTCCTCACACCCAGATACGGATAACAGCCCTAATGGTACCAGAGCAAAAATTCAGTAAGCCTGAGAGCAATAAATGATTCTTTGGTGTGGCTGCTTTTCTCAATAGTTTCAATGTAGGATACTTTTTATGCAGAGCAGACACAGAAATTATACAGGACCTGTTTCAGACTCTTCTAAAATGCAGTCACTTTTCTTAAGATTTGATTATTTTGAACATTAGACAGGTGGCAAAAGAAATACAGGAACAGGAAAAGACGGATTAGTAAACATGAATTCCGTTGCTGTTACTCTGGGACACACTCGGGGTAACTACCCAATTCCAATTGGGTTATTCAAAAGAGGCATTAGATTGTCCAGTTTTTATAAAAGACAGCAGATTTAGGTGAGATTCCTCAGAGCTACACGGGATGTTGGGGGGAAGGCGCTAAGCTGCAAGGGAGGCTCTCCCTGGGTCTCTCCCCTCCCAGAAAGGCATTTCCCCTGAGCTATTAGCTCACTGGGTCTACTGCCATCTGCAGAACTTCTAGCACAAAACATTTTAATTTACCGAACAAATAATAACTGGTAGCTGGTAAGCATTCTTGTATCATCAATATTTGAAAACCCAAAAAGGAAGACATTTGAAAATCGTTATATATCTGTCCAAACAGTATTTTATGTTTTCTGACCTCTACGTGACAACATTTCAAAAGACCAGTGTCAAGTATGGATGTCAGTCTGGCAAGCTCAGATATTATAAGGAAACTTTTATGGAAACATAAATAATATGTATATAGATTGAAAGGAAGGAGGAGCATACAACCCAAGGAGATTACAAGAGTTTCAGGAACATCAAAGAATAACACAAGGGAGTGTATTAGTTTCCTGTGGCTGCTATAACAAACTACCCCCCCCCCCCCCACCATCTGGTGGCTTAAAACAACTGAAACTTATTTGCTCAGAGTTCTGGAGGCCAGAAGTCCAAAAATAAGTATGACTGGGTTGAAATCAAGGTGGCGACAGCTGCCACACTCCCTCCTCAGGCTGCAGGGGTGGACTTGTCCTTTGCCTCTTCTGGTTTTGAGTGGCTACCACTTGTCTTACGGCTGCATGGTCCCAATCTGCCTCCGTGGTCACCTCGCCTCCTCCTCTTCCATCTGTATCAAATCTCCCTCTACCTCCCTCTTAGAAGAACACTTGTGATTACATTTAGGCCCCACCAGGACAATCTCCCCATCTCAAGATTCTTAACCACACGTGCAGAGTCCCTTTTTCCATGTGAAGCAACATTTACAGGTTCCAGGGATTAGGACCTGAGAATTTTGTGGGCGATTATTCTGCATACTAACCATAGGAGGCTCAGACGCAGGATGACTTACTGGGCCACGTTCACAGAGGGAGGTGATGAACAAAGGAAGGACAGTCTTCTTTCTTAGGGATGAAACAAGTGGAGCTACTTAACTTCCACTTTGCTTCTAGTTTTTCCTAGATGGGGAACAGTCTTCACATTTGAGATGGTTGAACTCATACCCTTGACAGACAGTTAAAGATCAAGTTGAGGTTGGGCGTGGTGGCTCACCCTGTAATCCCAGCACTTTGGGAGGCTGAGGTGGGTGGATCACTTGGGGCCAGGAGTTCCAGAACAGGCTGGCCAATACAGTGAGATCCTGTTTCTAATGAAAATACAAAAATTAGCCAGACATGGTGAGGCAGGTACCTGTAATCCCAGCTACCAGAGAGGCTGAGGTGGGAAGATTGGTTGAACCCAGGAGGCGGAGGTTGCAGTGAGCTGAGTTCATGCCACTGCACTCCAGCCTGGGTGACAGACCAAGACTCTGTCTCAAAAAAAAAAAAAAAGAAAAGAATTATTGAACAGAGATTGTGAATAATGTGAGATCACATCAAGTTTAGAAAGGATCTCTAAAAAGGCTGGAATTTAGGCCCCCAAACCTGTTGTACAAGTATAGTGTAAATATTAATAGAAATATATGTGAAACAAAATAAAAATGAAAACATAAAACTTTGCGCCTACTTCAAGATTAATACAAGTCAGCATTATGCTCTAGCCAAAGGAAGATGTTGTCATTGCTGACTGTTCCAATCATAGAAGTAGAGTGTCCTAATTATGGGAATAATAAAAATTGTGGAAAACATGTTAGAGTGGAGAGAACATGAGTCAAGTTGACCTTGGTGACATGAGCAAATTACTTACAATTTCTAAGGTTTTCTTTACTTACCTATACTACGCATGCCTTCAAAGGTTAGTATGAGGAGTAAAATAAATAAAGAATTAAGGGTCTGGCACCGGGTAAGTTTTAAATAATATAAGTTCACTTCTTCCTTTCTCCTCCTTTCGTTTCTACTGTAAAAGGCCAGTAATGGATGAATAGTGAGTTAATTTAATTCTGGTCCCCACATTTTAAGGAATGCAATGGCAAACTACGGGCACAGCCAAGGGAAGCGTGCTAGATCGGTGAAGTGGCTGGAAACTGCGTCTCATTGTGATAATAATATCTTACATTTTCATAATATCTGACAATTTTCAGAGGGTTTGATTCCGCAAAACAATACTACTAGGTAAACAGAAAAGTGTAAAAATGCCATCTTATACATGACTCTATAAATGACCAGAGCAATTAAGTGGCCCACCAAAGGTCACATTGATCATTCGCAGCAACAGGACCCCAAACGCAAGTTTACTGAGCACTCACCTAGTCATTTCCTCTTTCTTACAAGCAGTGGTGGAGGGATTGGGAAAACATTATTCTGGGGACACCTAAGGGAAGATGTGATAACCGTCTTCATGTGTTAGCAGGATTATCCTGTAGTAAAGGGAACAGACTACTCCCTCCAATGTACAGACCAGGATTCATCGGTGGAAATTACAGTCAGACCAACTTTGGCTCAACTTCAGGGGGAGCTTTGGAACCATTTGTGGTAAGCAGTAATAGACTCAGGGTGACTAGTGAGATATTCAGGAATGCAGAGAAGGGCCGCCTGCATCAGGGTATCAGTTACACTGGCCCGTTCATTTATTCTAATGTTGAACACAGGATTATTGAGCAAAACCCTGTGCTGGGCATTGTGGGAGATGGAACGATCATTAAGATGTTGTTCCCAACCACGCATCTCGCCTCAGATGCCCCCTATAACTTTAGAAATCATACGAGGGTTTGACATTTTTATTTAAACAGATTTTTAAGACATTTGGGAAAACACAATTGGCATCAACAGTGGAGACTTCAGCAACTGACAGAATGATGCTTTTACCCACCTAAATGCTGCTTCATTTCCCAATGCCGAAAGGACATGTGGACAAGTGTGTGTGGTCCTGGGAGCACCGTGTTCACCTTTCTAAGCTAGAAACCGACACCATGACAAGGTGATGAGTGTCTTCTCTCTCTCTCTTCTCCTTCTGAGAGAAGCCATTCTGCTTATTCTTGTACAGTCTAGAATGGTAGCTGTAATTTGGAAGGAGGTCAGGTCAGTTTCTCTAATTCTGCCTGTCCTTGAAATGGTTAGAATGTAACCATGTGCTATTCTAAAGTGTTTCAATATTTGCATTTCTAATTCCTATAAATTATAAGGATTTATTTTATGAAACTTGGAAAGATCACTATTTGTCTCGAATTATACCAGTTTTGCCGGCATCGCACCAGAACGCAGAATTGTGGAACATATGAGATAGAAACCTGACACTCAGTTCTCTGCGATGTGTTAAACAGAGAAAGAAAAATAGTACTGCTGTATAAAAAGCTGGATAATCAGTCTCCAACCTCAAATTATAAGATTAAATCAATAAAGAAAACAATGGAAAGTGTACACTCACATCAGAACTGCTGAAGAGAGTGTAAGGGGCGTGATGGAGATGGAGGAAGGCAATCAAAGCAAACATTCTTAAATTGCTACTGAATGTATAATCTGGATTAAAAATGGATTTGCTCAAAACCATTGCTCATGTATATTTCTCTTAAAACAGCATGTTGAAGTATGTTTTGAGTGTTTGGAAATTGTTGTTATTGTTTCTTTTGAAAAAAAAAAGTCTGGCACTTAATGGCACATAGAGAATAATATTTTCAATGATTGAAAGTAGAGAAGAAAGACAAGAATAATCTTTTCCAGCAAATGAGTTTTACAAGCTAGCCCTACTCGTCCGCAAGCAATTTCCAGCCCACAAGATTTTCCCAGGCCTTCTCACATTTTATTTTAGTTTCAAAATAATGATGCATCTGGTGACAGCATGCCATCAGAGCCTTAAGAAATCACCAAAAACAGCTCCCTGGATCAGAGTTCCAAATTTTATCAAAATTCTTACTTCCCACAGACTGATTTATCACTGATATGATCTCCCCGAGCCCCTATCTCTCCCAAAGAATGCAGACCTATGATGAATCACTAATTAAAATAGACCTTGAATTCTTCATTTAACTGCTGCATGCATACAGATTTCTTCTTTGATTAATGATTACTTTAAGAAGTAAAGATTTAAAACCTTAATTGTTTCCAAAAGTTATTATTTCATTTTTTTATTGCTTAAAATAGAAGTGAACTACAACTTTAAGGGCTTGTGAATGATTAAAAATTTGCTTCCAGCAAAATTTTTTTTTTTTTTGGCTCGTGCCTGTAATCCCAGCACTTTGGGAGGCCAAGACGGGCAGATCAACTGAGGTCAGGAGTTCAAGACCAGCCTGACCAACATGGTGAAACCCCCTCTCTACTAAAAATACAAAAATTAGCTGGGTGTGGTGGCATGCGCCTGTAATCCCAGCTATTCAGGAGACTGAGGCAGGAGACCTTCCTGAACCTGGGAAGCAGAGGCTGCAGTGAACCAAGATTGTGCCATTGCACTCCAGCCTGGGCGACAAAGCTAGACTTCATCTTAAAAAAAAAAAATTGCTTTCACTATAAGAACTACAAAAAAAAAAAAAAAAAGGTGATTTTTTTTTTTTTCTCTTTTCGATGGCTTTACAGGACAGAGTCTTGTACCTCCGGAATAGGAAAAAGACTGTTCTAATTGTATTTAATTAACAAAATATTAAATTAGGATACAATCCTCTTACTTGATTCATACCCTTCCTTCCAGCACTCATTTCTCATCTAAACTGGAATCTTGAGGTTAAAAATAATGGAGTTTCACCCAGTTTTGACTCCCAGTCTTCTTTCTGAGTCTGCGAATATTTGGCTATCATGGTCTCAAATGACTTATTGCTAGAAGAATGTAATGCCAGAAGACTATTTAGAATTGTAATGGTTACAGAATCCTAGAGTAATGGTTACAGAATCTTAGAGGGAAGGAATTCTGCATCCTCCCTGCGGGTCTTCACTTCTGTTCAAAGGAAAATCTATCCTATGTTTTAAAGGGCGCCAGCGAAACAGATTCTGTCATTTTCCTTGAAGACACATTCCTGTGTCTCACAACTACCTATATGGGAAAATATTTTATATATTTAAACTAAATCCTTCATATTCCAGAAGACATTCATTTAATTTCCCTCCTTGGGAACATTGAAAAATAGTCTGTTACTGTCCTCTGCATAACAGTCCTGGGCCTTGGAAGTTGGGAATCACCTTGCCCTGCCTCTCTCTCTCCTTCATGTCAGTTAATCTTCCCCCACTGTCCTGAGCAAATACTCCCATTACAGATGATTTGCTTCAAAGTCTATATTCCATGATTAACCGCTTTAAGAAATCTGAACTAAGTATTTTAATGTTTAGCACAGCACTCCTCTTTTAGGCGTTGGGCCTGGGCCCCCTTTCTCACTGGCTTCAGTAGCTGTACCATCACGAGCAAGTTGCTTACTAAAGTGGAACTAATAACGCATTCCACAGAAGTTAGTTGACAAAACTCAGGGAAATAATGCACAGAAAATGCTTAGTTCATTGGCTAGTACACAGTAAGTCTTTAATAAATGTTAGTTTAATCTTACATCAGTAACTTATCTGCTTGATTACCAAATCCATAGACTTAGATGTCGGGCTGTTATAAACTTGGGGAATTACCATGGACTGGAGAGCTGGCCTCTTGTATGTGTCTTTAAAACTCATGTGACATCTAAGTTAAGATTTAATATTGGTTGACACCAAGCCTGATTCTTTTTGATACCTGAATCACTTCCTAATAACATGATGAGCACCAACAGAACCCTAGCACCTTGGAAAGGTTTAAGTGGACAGAGGTTAAAAAGATCCAAGAAATGTCTCCTTCATGATTAATTGTACTTACAGATTTGGGCTTTCTAGGGTAAGTCTTTGCAAATGCTTGTCTCATTTATTGCTAAATGTTAACATTTTCTTTAACCCATCTGGAGGAGGGTGAGAGTTGAGAGTGTCCCTGATCAAATCCAGAAGAGACTATTAGGATGTAGTCCAAAACACGAGATTCAAAGAAAGGGTTGATGCTGCAGGATCGTGGTTACAGTGAGATGGTGTTCAGGAAGCAGCTGAGATTCATTGCTATGAGCAGCCTCACTTTGAGCTGGGTCCTGATTTGGGCAGGGAGCTCAGAAAAAGGAGCTGATTAAGAGATGCAAGAAGGGAGAGTTTCAGGAACACAATCACACGCATCCTATGTGTTGGGGACAGCTTGGTTTACACCCACATCTCAGAGAGGGCTTTGCTTGAAGAGGGTATGCTATTGTGTGCTGAACTGGGAATGGGGAAAACATTGGCCTAAATTACACTTGTACTTTCCAAAGCATTAGCCATCAAGTGAAAATTTTATAAGACTTTCTAGGGTACTTCACATAGTTGAAGCACACTACATTGAGTGTGCTAGGAAAGCACCTTAGTTCCCTGTGCTGTTGAAGTTTCTGCAGTCTCTAAGTTCAGAGGTACTAATGAAGGCTGTCCCGACACAGGGACCATGGATCTTGCTCATACATGCACAAATGTGGCTAAGAGCAATCAACCAGGCCCGACTGCCTTTCTTTACTTCCCCCCTCCCTCCCTCCTTTTTTCTCTCCTTTCCTCATGCAAATATCAAGCAGTTTTGCTCATTCCTTAGTTCTGGATCCTCTACAGATTTTCAAGTATATCTGAAATTCATCCCAATGATGAAAATCTTAACAGCACAAAACACTTAACATGGGATATTTATTGAGATAAGATGAAAAAGATGTTTCTTAATTTTATTTTTAAAATAGTATAAAATCTATGTACACAAGGCTATAATAGATAAGTAGAGAGAATGATGGGTTGATCTAACTGTAGCTGTAGAATCAGAAAGAAAATATTTCTTTTTTAGGGTGATTTCTCAGAATAAGCCTTATACTTTCCAGTGTTCACCAAAAATGCAGACAAAATTACGAGGTTGACCCTTTTTTTCAATCTATTGCCCCTCACTATATAGGCGTTGCCAGAAGGGGAAGCATGTTGGTTCAAACTTTCCAAAAAAACCTATTTCTGAAGGGAAGTTGTACTCTAAATGATTATTAGATGTTAGATTAGATTATTATTATTATTAGATGTTAGATTATTAGATGTTCTTTCTAGCAAAACCTTGGAAAACAGGATAAAATTTATGATTTGCAGGTAAAATACCAAGAGGGTAGAATTGCCTACTCACCGGCATCAAATCCTAGTTTTGATGAAAGGCTCCTTTCAAAGTCTCAGGGTCTCATTTCCTAGACTTGGAGCGTGCCAGAGCTGGAAGGACCTTGGATGGTCACTAGTCTCAACCTCTAGTTTTACACTGGGGACCTAGGACCCCCAAGAGAGATAAGTGACTTGTACAAGATCCCCAGTTAGTATTATAATTAGCAGAGCCAGGATTGGAAGGGTGTTCTCCTGAGTCCGGGCTGAATGCTTTTTCCGCTACAACATTGCATCTTCTCTTGACAGAAATGGAACCTGCATCAGAAGAAGTCTCCTGAGAGATGCCATGTGGGTTTTTTTTAAAGTGTGATGCATTTTTTAATCCACTTTGAGAAAAATGCTGCCAAACTCTTCTCTAGGGAGTAGAGCCTCTATAAGGGGAGGAGGAGATCACAATGAATAATCATTCCTTTAACACCTAGACTGCATCCCAAAGGCCACAGCCACCCTGGGGAAGATGATCAGATGTGGAGCATCTGAACTGGGTGAGGGAGGAAAAGACACAGAGAAAAGTGGAGGAACTTAGCAGTCAAGGGATATTGGGGTAGAACTGAAAAGTGAGCAAGACTAGAGAATGGAAGAGGTATAGGTAGTAGAAGAGAGCCTCAGATCTTCTCTCTCTATTAGAAATATAGCATTTTCTTTATACATATGAAATGCTTTGTTACAGCCAATGAGAGCCCAATAAAGAACTAGATAGATGCCTTTTGGCTATGCTNTTGTTACAGCCAATGAGAGCCCAATAAAGAACTAGATAGATGCCTTTTGGCTATGCTGGTATTGGGAATCCAGCATCTTTTTATGTGTGTGTGCTTTTTAAATTCACTAAACCCTTGGAGAGTAGAAGACAGTCTGGGAGAATACAGGAGTCAGGATAGGGGTCAGATAAAAAGAAAAGCATCAAGAGATGAATAGAACTGAAACATAATGATGGGGTGGGACCAGTGCAAAGTGCTTTGTGCCGAGATCAGTGGTGAAATGTTGATCAGTTTCCTTAAGACTGATAAATTCTGAGGATTTCTCCCTTTGTTTTAGAATAATTTCAATTAGGTTTCCCTTGGTTTACAAAAAAAAAAATAGTTTTAAATTAATCTAAGCCTACAGAATGAGTCTAGGTATGCCAAACTTGGTACATCAAAGTTCCCCCATAAGACTTTTAAAAATCGCTGTATTTTCCAGATAGTATTCATATCTAGCATATTTCTATACCTGTAGTAGGTGCTGTGTAGATAAGATGCTTTAGGAGCCACCCAATTGTTTGTTAATGAACTTAAGATAGTATACGTGCAATACCAAGTTACTGCTATGTGCATATTCAAGAAGCATTTTTTCCCGTGTCTTCTTCTCTAAACACAGTCTCAGAATATAAGAAATCTGATGAGATCTCACATCTAATTGATTTGTTTTTCTTTCTTTTCCCACCAACGTTGAAAAGGATCTTTTCAGCTATTCCCAGGAATCATGTGGCTTGATATTTCTTAAATTTTCCTCTACACTACCTGACCACAAAACAATGCAATGATGGGAAAGAACACGTTCTTTCTTTGAATGAAATTCACATTTATTATGAGAGCAAGATTTCGGGGGTTTGCCTGCGACCCTAATGATGAATCCAAAGACTGGGCAAGAGAAAATAAAAGACAGGTCTTGCTTAAGGGCCTTTCTTACATTCTTGAATGCAGACCATCTGGGTCCCTCCACAGAGAACTGCCTGCTGCCTCTGGAGAAGAGAGCTCCAGCAACCACAGGTGCCTGCAGGTTCCTCAGACTTCCAGAGTGTTCCAGGGAAGGGCCTGCAGCTGATGTTGAACTGCAAGAGCAGTCCTGAGTTCCAACCACATTTTCAGTTATGACTTCTTCAAAAGAGAGCATCTGAAAAACACAAGATCGTTTCTACTCACATGAAAACACATTCAAAGAGAAAAGAGAAAATCTCTGTCCAGAGATGTACTTAATTTCCATCCTACATTAGGACAAACCCATTAACACTGCAGGTGACTTGCAAGGATAGACCCCCAGGCTGAGACAAGTCTACCGCTGAGATTTTAAAAGTTACCACATTGCCGCCGGGTGCAGTGGCTCACGCCTGTAATCCCAGCACTTTGGGAGGCCGAGACGGGCCGATCATGAGGTCAGGCGATCCAGACCATCCTGGATAACACAGTGAAACCCCGTCTCTACTGAAAACACAAAAAACTTAGCCGGGTGTGGTGGCGGACACCTGTAGTCCCAGCTACTCGGGAGGCTGAGGCAGGAGAATGGCGTGAACCTGGGAGGCAGAACTTACAGTGAGCCAAGATTGCGCCACTGCACTCCAGCCTGGGCCACAGAGTGAGACTCTGTCTCAAAAAATAAAAATAAAAAAAGTTACCACATCTTCTCACAGTGAGGACTTTTCTAGGGAAAAAAAATGTAAAGGGGGCATCATATTTCATCCAGATGAAATACAATTCTAGGCAAAATTTTTTTATTTAAAATTCAGTCAGGATAAATTTTACTTTGTTTCTTTTATTTCTAGTACGTAGTTTTGAATAGAAAATTTTACCATTTTCAAATATGGCTTTTAAAACAATCCTAACAGGTACTGTCGCATTATTATTATTATTATTATTATTATTCAAATTTCAGGAAATGTACTTCTGTATTGTTTATTTGGGGTAGCTTAAATGTGTACCATCCTTGAAGAGACTGCTGTGTTTTGTTATCCATTTGAATTAAAGTGCTTAGAATTCAGTATCACCAGCAGCAAATGACCTTTTTAAATACACCTAATTTACTGAGTCCATTAGGTTTATGATAATAAATAAATCCTCTGCAATGCTTCATAATAACAATAATGCCTTTCAAATGATTCTGCACTTAATGGCCAATTTCAGAGCATTAAATGTTGTTAACAATCAATTTACTGGATATTATTGTGCTTCAGTTTATAAATATCAAATTATATAGGTCATAGTATTACCTTTGCAGGCCAGTTGCAGGATTTATATCGATGTCCTGTAGAATAATTGCCAGACATTTTATCATGCTGTTTCTTTAAAGAAGTCTGATTCTCGGCAGGTTCCTAGGCTTTTGCACTGACACTTTTCCCTAACTTTTTCCCCCTCAGGATCAGGTAATTAAAAGGGTATTGATGCAAAGGGAAGCCGAGCACCACATGGCTTGGCAAAGTGTTTCCATAAAGTTCTGTCCTGTAGCTGTGGATACAAACTCAAGCTGGTCATGTGCAGAACTCCAGCATGTCGAGCCCACTACCCCTCGGCACAGCCAAATGTTTCAGCAGCTGCCCTTTTGTCCTGTTTCTTAAATAAACAAAGAACAGATACAAATTAATGACCTAAATTTATGGCAAAACACACTGCCTTCCCAGAGCAAATAGCCTTAAAAGAACAGATGCTAAAATAACATTTCTTACCCATAGACCCCCAGAGAAGACACGTCTGTAAGCACGTTAGTTCATATTCTATAGAAACTAATAATTTGTAGAAATGTAATCGCATTGTGTAATGTCACGCTTAGGCCGACTTCACGAGCTTCCAGGCATGGGCAGAGGGCACTCACATGGTTTGTTCCACGATCCGCCGCTCCATTCTGCTCCAGGATCTTAAATCACTTTATTTCACCTTTGCATTTTATTAGGCTTTTTTTGCCCTGAAAGATCCAAAGATCATGTTTCTAGGATTTTAAATCATACCTGACGATGGGAGTTGATTGACATGATCGCTACTATGATTTCTAAAGAATGTCAGGAATGTCAGGAAATCTTTGTTTTGCTCTGAACCGCAGGACAGAATTGTAGAAAAATGGGGTTGTTCTTGTTTAACTCAGTTCAAAATTTGCTTTCTGCTTTTTTTTTTTGGTCTTAGTTTTTGTTTTAGCCAATGCCAACTACACATAACAAAAAGCCGATGGAAACAATGAAAACCTCGCTGCCGACTTTGCATCCAGAGCCTTAGCAGTAGCTTCATCATTTATGGCACATGGGGAGGAAGCTAGGTCACCTCCAGGCAGCCATTATAATGAAAAGGTACAGTATGTTCATTGGCCACACGTTGCGCATTCTCTGTATCCCACACTGTACAATATTTCCCATCTTATTCAATAATTTAATATACATTTTCTTGTCAAGCTTCTTGGCAGCAGGCTATGCAGCTTGCAAGATGGACCGAGAATGCCACAGGTGGGCTGATTAGCGGGTGGCATTTCTGAATTCTAACAAGCTGTTAGCATTATGTCTGTTTGCTTTAGGTACAGATGTGAAATGATTTGACAGTAGATTTCAGAAGTGTGTGAGTACATTTTTGTATGTCAAACTATGGAAACACGGGGTTTTAAAAATTTCACACATTGATGGGATGTATTGTATTTATTAATTTCAGAAAGTATATGCCACTGACATGGCATAAAAATTAAAAAGCAGTCTCCATAATGTATAAAATGAACAGATTGAATAAACATCCCACTCCCAGTTAATCAGAAAGTCTTATCTCGCGCTTCAGAAGAAGTCAGAGGTTGGAATAGCTCAGCCAGAAAATAAGAGTCTTTGGAAAGTTTGTTTTAATTGGTCTTATAGTATGATGGTGATTAAAAAAAAAAGACAGAAAGAGAAAAGAGGCAAAAGGGAAAAGCAACCACCACACATAACAAACGGCAAGCAGGATGCTTGCCAGTCACATTAAGTGACACCTGCCCTTGTCTAAAATTTCAAAGGTGATTTCAGGATGGATAAAGGAAAGTCTGCCTAACATACAAAAGGGAAATTTAAAATAGATCTTAGAAATTTAAATTTCGGTATATGCCAAGGCTACATTGCAGACGTGAAAACTGAGAGACACCCAAAAGTTAGAGCGCGAACTGGCTGGCATCTAAAGGTCATTCCAGGTAACTCGGGGGAAGAAGCCCTTTCTTTCTTTCTCAGGACGGCTCAGCCATGAAGCAGGAGGGACTCAAAGGGAAATACTCGTGCTCAGGCTTACAGGGACAATTCCGCTTTGAGGCTATGGCAGAGGATTTGGATGGTTCCGCGGTACTCCAATGCATTCTGTTCCCCAGCCCTTGGGGAATCCATCATCACAAAATCCATCCCCACCTCGACCTGTGGCAGAGCCTTACAGTAGCTGTAGATGGGAGGATGCCTCCATCCTTCTTTGGGAGGATCTGAGAAGTCCCTCAATCACATTGTAATGGGTCAGAAGGAAGACCTGAGCATAGCAGACACCAGAGTTAACCCCAATTGCATACCCAGGAAGCTGTGGGTGGGCAGCAGGGATCCCCCAAAGGGACATGGGCAACATGGGTCAGAATTCTGTTGCCATCAGGCACAAGAGATGGGGGCTTCAGGATGGAACAGGATGGAAGTGCCGGGCAGCGCATCTGTCGTCAGGCGTAAGGGGTCATCACAGTCAGTACTAGGCAACATGAAAGAGGCTCAGATTTTTGTCTCCATCATTACCGTGGACTGTAAGAGGGCTAAATGATCTTAAAGAATAGCTAATATGGCACTCTGAATTTACAGATGAAAACCATGGCTTAGAGAGGGAAAGTGTCAAATCACTTTACAAGCAGGGCTGCATTTGTTCATCGCAGCAGTGCTATGAGGTGAACAGAGAAAGCATGCTTCCCAGGTGAGTAAATAGACTCGGGGTGAGCCGTTTGCTCACGGTCGCACAGCTGGGCTTCTAAAGCCTGAGTCCACCACTGCAAAGTGGTCACTAAAGTATCTTTTTAATAATCACATTCATCTGATAAATATTTCCTGGGCATTGACTTTGTGTCGGACACTGTTCTAGGTACCGAGAATGAGCAGGGAATAACATAGACAAAATTCCTGCCCGTGGGGATTCTGCCTGCTGGTGGGAGACACCAAGAATAAACAAAGTGAGTGTCTTGCATAGCAGTTAAGAAGGTGAAAGGGTAGGGAGGAAAATGAAGCAGCCGTGGGTGAGTCAGCGCGTGGAGGGTTGGGATGACTGTGGTCAGAGAAGACCTCCCTGGAGGGAGAGAAGCAGTGAGCCACACGGAGATTGATCAGGGACTGGCATTCCAGCCAGAGGGAACCAGTGCAAAGTCCTGAGCCAGGAGCAACTTTGCAAGATCCAGGCACAGGGAGTCAGTGTGGCTGGGACAGCCGAAGCTGGGGGACAGTCGCGGGGCAGCAGTCACAAGGCAGTCTGCGCAAGGTGACAAGTGGGGTGTGGGGCCTTGAGGCCATTGTAGAGACAAAAAGCATTTCCAAAGGTCATCGGGGGACTCTCATTATTGTAAAAATACTATATATATATATTTGGTTTTTAAGAGACAGGGTCTCACTCTGTTGCCCAGGCTGGAGCACAGTGCCTATTCACAGTCGCAGCCACACTAGAGATCAGCACAAGAGTTTTGACCTGCTGCATTTCCCGTCTGGGCTGGTTCACTCCGCCTCAGGCAGCATGTGGTCACCACAATGATGCTGAACTTAGCGCAGTCTCCCCATGGGCCAACCGCACTTACAGCCCAGAGCTCCTGGCCTCAGGAGATGCTTCTGCCTCAGCCTTCCTGAGTGGTGGGGGTCCCTAAATGTCTTATATTCTTTATCCCTTTTTTTTGAGATAGAGTCTCATTCTGTTGCCCAGGCTGAAGTGCAGTGGTGTGATCTCGGCTCACTGCGAACTCCGCCTGCGTGGTTCAAGCAATTCTCCTCCCTCAGTCTCCCACATAGCTGGAATTACAGGCATGCACCACCACACCCGGCTAATTTTTGTATTTTTAGTAGAGACAGGGTTTCGCTCTGTTGGCCAGGCTGGTCTCGAACTCCTGACTTCAAATGATCCACCCACCTCAGCCTCCCAAAGTGCTGGGATGTCAGGCATGAGCCACCGTGCCTGGCCCTAAATGCCTTATGTTCTTTTAAAGCAGAGCAGTCTACATTCCACGAGACAGACTTCCAGGTCAGCTTTTGGAGCCCAACTCATTTAAAAATGGGAGCCTTCCTTTCTATATGAACTAGTCCAGAAATCACACTGACCTGTCTTGGGGGTCAAGCACTGTCAAGCACTTTACACACACAATTGGAACCTTCTCTCGCTCAAAATGGCCCTTATAAATTTTGTCATGGTTTTCCTCAGTGTATCATGGTCTCCTCCTCTTGCCATATAAAATTGTCTTTCGTAGACATCTCCAACACTTTCAACAAGCAACAATTAAAAATAATCGTCATCTTAGCTCCTAGATCTTAGAGACTATATTTTCCTGTCTTCTTTTTTTAATTAGTTTTTCTCATAATAGGCCTTTGGCTAAAAAGATATTCCACAGCCTCAAGTATGACAGTTATAAGAAAAGAGGTATAATATGGCACCCACGGGGAAACCCTTCCTGACTCACCTCAACCTGAGGATCTGTGTCATCACCCTTAGCCTCAGTGGCTGGTGTATTGCAGGGGCTTAATCAAAATCTGTTGACTGTTAAAAGGCACTTCCATCAGAAAAAGAAAGTGGCCACACAGCATAGGAAAACTGTTTTGAATTTTACCTTCTCAATACTATTGGAATGTGGGTTATTTCCTCCTCCATCACACAACCTACTTCCAGAAATAGCAGGTGCAAGAAGAAGGTGACTCCACCCTCGGAGGGCTTGCAGCTAACTCCTGGGTCAGCATCTTGGGATGGGGTTTATACACAGACCCTCCACTGGGTGTTATTCCTGGCTGTGGGGCTTTGATGTATCCCACCATCCAGGGGTGCCTAGGGAGAAGTCAGCGTCCACAAACACGGCCTGACCTCCCGCGTTTGTGCAGCTGCTGCGGGTTGTTTGGGCCTCCCCGCTGCAGGCCAGCTGCCTCACGCTGCCATCGCGTGCCTGCCATCACTCACCCTCACGGTCATCCCCAGGACCCAGCCGGCTTTTCCGAGGACTTGAAGCTTCCTCCGCCCCAACCCCGACCTCACCACACACATACTACTTTAAAAAGCCCAAGTCATGAAATAGATACCAGTCGACATTTATTTTCAGCACAAGGCAAAAAATGCAAGAAAAAAAAAAAAAAAAAAAAAAAAGATCTCCTTTAAAAACCAACACCAATATTTGTAAAGAACCTTTCTTTATTACCAAGTGCCATCTCTGTGCAGAAGGAGAATGCTGCTGGTCTGTCATGTGGAGGACCAGCACTTGAGTGATGCGTTTGGAGAGATGATGGATTTGCGCTGATCCATCCACACTCCCAGCTTGCCTGGTCCCCCCTGTGACCAATGGCAGGCATTTGCGAGACAGCTGGCGGGGTGAGGGGTGCAGGCGGAGGCTGTGCTACGGGCTCACTGGCCTCTGCACGGATCAAAGACTCATTAGCATCCCGCTCTCACCAAATCAACTTATTGGCTCAGACAATCTGTATTGCTTTAAATCTTCAAACAGCTATAAAATGTATTTGTCAACTAAGCAGGGTTAGGATTTGGTTTTTGACAGTTCCCATCTAAAGACAAAAAAAGTACACACCCCCAAAGCTGCACCTATTGCATATGTTGTCACTGTAGGTTGGGTTTTTTTGGCAAATACAAATTAAAAATTATATCTGAAAGTACTAAAATAGGACAAATAGGCCACAAGAAAACGAAGGCAATATCTCATCTGGAAGATCTGGTGACAAACCACTCAAAATGTTTCTTTCTGAATGGCTTATGATGCCTCAAGAATTTTCTGAAAGATTTACAAGATTGTAGCATTTACACTGTGACCATGAGTGTTTTCTAGTCTGTTGAATATTATTGTTTGTGTGACTCAGTGGATGAAATGAAAGTTGAGGACTCAAAAGACACTTCGTTTTAATTTAGATTCTACCACTGAGTGACTCCTGACTAATAGCAAGTTATTTTCCTCCTCTGTCTCCTAAATTTGCTGGGCACAAAACGGCAATTGCAAGAGTCCATTATTTGCCCTTTGGGTAAACTGTGGAAAGAAGATTTTTTTTTTAAATGGAAAGGACTCTTTATGCAATAGGAAGGTCTAGCTACAGGATACTGAGAATTGCTTTTCTGCATAAGGGAAAATGTACTGCGGATGTGAACGTTACATTTGGGCTATGTACGTTTGCCCATTCTGACGATTCTCTGTGTAGGCTGTCCAGTCTGCTGGAAATAGCAGAGGCACCAATCTTTCTGCTGTTCATTTTCCTTTTAAGAATCCTCCGGTTCCCATTACGTTATTGCCTGGAAGGAAAGGAAGGCAGCAGCCTGTTTTCCAGTTGGAGCCTGATGCGATCTGTGTGGTTCCTGGGTACTGAGAGAGAGCTCAGGGAAGATGCAGGCTTTGTGACTCTCACCCTCCAGCGAGGCTCCAGTGGCGATGTCGGCCATGGCACTGGCACCTCGGTGAAGGCTGCTAGGGCTGTGACCTCCTGTGACTCTGGTCTACCTGTCCAATTCACTGAGATGTTAACCCTGGGACGGCCAGCCTCTTGGTTTGGTGGTGTCAAATATAGACATGGGGGAGGAGAGAAGAAGAGCAGTCATTTAGTTAGAGCCCAAAAGGAAATCATGAAAACTATATAAACATCTTTTTTTTAAAGGCTTAAAAAAGCCTCACGTTGCACGGAGCAAGCAGGAAACAGCTGTTGAGTGGAGGGGGTAATGGATGGCGGGTCTGGTGAGCAGCGCGGAGGAGATGGCTCTGTGGTCCTGGGCAGGGGTGAGGATGCTCCTGCCAGGGGAAGGGAGTGCGTCAGGGCAATCAATCAAGTCAGGAATTTCAACCATCGGGTCTGCAGTGAGGATTTGCTTCCCAGTGGGTTGCATTTTCTCACTCATAATTCTCTTCAGTGGAAAAGAGAAAGGAAAGGGGGAAACTTTAGGATCATTTCTATTATGAGGGGATCAGATTGAGTAAAAACACTTCCCATTTTAAAGCTGACCTGTCATGAAGGACCTTGTGTCTTTTCCTCTTTGCTAAGCATGTAATTAGGCACTTGAATTCCTAACCACAATACAGAGGTTAGATAATGGGTGTACAGTTGTTTATAGGACTTAAGGCTGACTTTAAAATCGGAGATGCCTGCTCTATGAGTCCTTAGACGTTTTCTGAGCCTGACTGTTTCAGATTTTCCATCCTGGCACTTCTGTCCTCTTATGCAGTGACTCCCTGTATGGTATTTTATGCAAATTAAATAGTAGGTCGACAGGCATATTAGCATTTTTAATAGTTTAAATTATTTCACTTGAGTATCTATAAATTAGATTTTTCAGATGCTTTGCTGTGTATTCATACTTACTCATACAAGGTTAAATTTCTATTAGACTAATAAGCCAGTGCATTTCTTAAATGATATTAATAAAATATGTGTAAGGAATTTTAGCTGGAAAGTGTGCTTTCACATCCAGATTGAGCATGTTGCTAGTGTTGTGTTGGGTTTTTTTTTTTTAATCCTATACATTTTACTAAAAATAAGTTTACCAAAAGAAAAGTCTGCTTTAATTTAATTGTGCTTTAAAAAATCTCATCATCTTCCAGGAATTAGTTACAGTATTGTTAGAATATGAAACCATAGTCAGCAAAAGAAGAACCCCACATAAAAGAAATTGTATGATCAGGATGCAGAAACCTATGCACTTACAGGTCTTTTCACCTTCATTTCCTGTGCTGGGTATTTCACGGTTAATGGTGAAAGGAAGGGATTTGGAGACAACCTGGTGCCCTGCTAGGCGGGGTGGAGGCTTTGCTGGGCGCCATGGGATGACAGCATCCTCTTGACGCTGATACAGAGAGAAGGGTCATCGCCATGCCAGGACAGTGACAGCAGGGGCAGCTGCCACCCCCACTGGCACATGCTGCTTGACTCGGTGCCTAAAGATAACAAAACTAGAGCCATAGGAAAACAGAAGAATTCCATTAGCGGGAGCGTTCATCCTCGGGGAGAGGTGAGCAGGCTTCAACCTGCCAAAGTTCCGTGAGTAATGAACGGCCCCGGAAAATTCCTGGATTCCACCGTTTTCCACTGTCCTACAGGGTTTTCTATGCCTGTCAGCAATTTTAAATGTATGCTTCTCTGTTGCCTTCCCGACTGCCATGCTGAATTGGCAGCTTGGAAAGCTGAACCTCCTCTTTCCTGGAGGGGCCACTTTCCTCAGTGGGAAGAGCAGTGTTGAACATTTAGGATAGAAGAGGAGAGAAAACTGGGAAAGGAGTGATGTAAATAAAGGCAGCAGGGATGTAAAGGAAGGAAAGTTTAAACCATTGGAGTTGGGCTAGTGCAGAGCAAGAGGGTAGACAACAGGCAATGAGAATAGTACCTGCCTTCTTCAGTAGAGATCCGGGGCTTATTCCGAAAACATTTTAAAAATAGAAACCCGGAAGTACGAAGAAAAAAAAATTCATCCAAGCAAAGAAAAGCGGGACTATGGCAGTGAGACAAAAATCTGAGGTGCACAAAAGTCAGAACGTTCGCAGTGCAACAGGGAAACACCATAACAGGAAGGGAAACCTAGGTATCTACACGTTATAGACCTGAAAGTCTAGGGACAATAAGAAAAGCCATCAAAAGAAATTTAAATCTTAATTAATCTAAATTGTTTGGCAGTGTTATCTCCAGGCTACCTGAACTTCTGGATAATTCCAGGTTAACCTGGAAACTCCTGAGTGTCCTGGTAAGTACAGAGGACTGAATGTAGTTAACTCTTTCCTTAAAGACTGAGGACTTCTCCTTGAGGTCAAGTCATCGTGAACTTCAGTTCTTAGTTTTGCTGGACGCCTGTTTTCTCAACTGAGCCCAGTGTTGAAGAGCATGGGCTCTGGAGGGAACCTGAATGCAAACGCTAGCTCTGCTCTTTACCAGTTGTAGGACAGTAACAGCAACTTATTCATAGGATCTTGTGAGGACGGAATGAGATAATGGATATAAATCAATTAGCACAGTGTCTGGCACACGTTAACACTCAATAAATCTTCATTGTTTTATTATTATCACAATCTCCATTCTACACTAGGAGCTACAAAAGCTCTGTTCATCAGTCTGAATATGTTTATCATATCACCTCTCTCAATCACACCTCTGTTTTCTCAGGCTCAATTCTCTCTGCCTTTAAAATAAGATGTATTGGGAGATGGATGAGGCAGGCCAGGAGAGGAGAGGGGATTTTACCAATGGAAGATTCCAGAAAGGTGAGCCACAGTTCATTTTTACTGGTATCTCCAGTCTGATGAATTATTACGTATTTAGGCACAAAGTCATATTTGTGAAATGTCTTCCATTGCACTAATCCTAAAATGGAAATCCACCACCACCTTCTGTTTGCTGTCTCCCAACGCTGGGGTTCTAGTTTCTAAATGAACTCCACATGCAGCTAAGTATCTCTGGTGGTGGATGAAATTTTTAGATTATTTTTAAAACATTGTTTAGCCTTAAATTACTTCATCAAAATAATACAAAAATGAAGTAAACAAACCAAAAAAACTCGAAAGCACTGATTTTCGTGGACCACCGACCCAGGGGCAGCTCCAGACACTAACCCAGGGTCAGCTTCTTAGAGACCCAGGAGTCCCCTCTCCCTACTGCGTGGGAATGGAGTTTAGCATGTGCCTACTCAACAGGGGCCAAGACACGGGAAGCTGCGGGGCAGACAGCGAATACGTTTTCTGGTGAAATCAGAGACTCACATGGACTGCATGGAAAAACTGTGGGGTAGGAAACCGACTCCCCACCTCAAACAGGATCTCAGGGAATCTGATGGGTGAGTCTTAGAACAGATAGATGCTCACAGTCCCCATTTTATGCTTCTTTTAGAAAATGGTATTTGACAGCCCAGAGACTTGTCACATGATGCAGGAAGCATACACCATCCGGGCCCCTCAGGTACATCTTCCTTCCCCAGGACAAACCCTACTTAGCATGGAGGAGTTAACAAAATCACAGCCCAAGATGGTATGACAGCAGCTTGATTAATAACGATTATCACAGCAGATGGAAAACTGTAGACAAACTTTCCATAGAATGAGTCTACCACAAAATTTCTTGATGAGACAGAAGGATGGTTAGCGACCACAGACTTATTCCTTACTGAACGGAATAAAATTGCTGAATTTCTACTCACCCCTTTTGATAATTTTCACAGATCTCCAGTGGCTTACATTTGAGATTCAGACCTCTCATTCATGTGTGAAATATACTGCTTACTATGCGGACGTGTGATACTTCATAGGGCAGCGAACGGCGCGTTCCTCCTTAAATGTATGTGTGTGCATGTGTCTCTGAGCAAAAGTGACTACAAAGGTATTCTGTTCAGCACTTCAGCTTTCCAGTGGGTATGGATACTTGGACCTCTGCTGCTGAGAGAAAGCAAGTTTTACACCCACCACCAGAATGTTTTTTGATCATTTGGGTTGTTTTGCTTCGTCCCTGCTTTTTGTTGTTTAATTTCCATTACAGCGCGAATAGCCTCAGCAGGCGCTAACCATTAATTCTGGAACACAGAGCCAGCGTCTCTTTTTATTCCCTCCCTCCCACCACAGCTCATCTCAACATGGAAGAGAAAGGACCTTGCCCTCCTCCTTGTGCCGCTGCTGGAAGGAGAAAGAGCCCTCCGTCCCCTCACGTCTGCTGCAGGACAGGGGGCCCAAGAGGGCCTCAGCACACTGGCTGCAAGACAGAGACCAGTGACCAGAGCCAAAGCAAGTGGAAAGCAAGGAAAGGCTCCTCTCTTGGATCCAAAGAGCCTCCCGGTGCTGGGTAAAGATGCCAGTCGGTGCGCAAGTCTTCAAATGTTGCTCTGCTCCTCCTGCCCCCATACCAAGGAGAGCCCCCTCCAGCAACTTTGCTTAATTAACCTGTTCAGAGAAGCTAGAAAACCCCTTCAGCTGAATAGTTCACAAATTGAGCCTCAACTGCCAGCAGATTCCTGTCTTGTATACTATTCAGAGTATTAATTATCCTATCAAATACTCTGTGTTCCTGCCCCACTCTTAAAGAACCAAAATCCAAAGGAGAATGCATTTGCTAAGCAAACCCAGACACATGCACCTGCACTGTATCAGTGAGAGGCGTCAGGCAGGGGAAGATGTGGAGCTGAGGCGTTTCTGTACCGTGATTTTAAACGACTTGCCACTAAAATGGTCCTGGTGAAGGCCGAGGGGCTGAGCCAGAACATTGACCAGGAGCTTGCAGGTCTGGGCTCCGGCTCCCGCTTTCACTCCTCACCTGCCTGGCTGCCTGCCTTCCTGCCTGCCTGCCCCTTGGCCTAGTCACTTGTCCTCCCTCACAATCAGCTTCCCATCTGTAAAATGTGTCTGAAATTCACAGGACTGTTGCAAGAACCTATGAGATAATGAAGGTGGAAGCACTTTGTAAACTCTAAGGAATTACACAAGTGTAAGGGCCCTGGCCATGTCTCAATGGCATGACCGCTTCCTTGCTCGTGAACCAATAGGATTGGGAAGTAGGTTAGGGATGGAGGTACCCTCTCGGCCTCACCTATCCCCTCTGAAATACATGTGTGTTTACCTGGCCCCCAATGATAGTGAGACTACCAAGGATGGCTCCGTTTAAAAATAGGACAACATGTATTGCCTATTAAAAAGGGAAATACGCTCTGGGGAAGGTTCTAAGTAAGAGTTTGGGGGCCAGAGGGTCAGGGTTGAAATCATTCCTCTGCGCCTGGTTGTGTGACACTGCGTAAGTTACTTAACCTCAATAAGCCTCCATTTCCTCCGCTGTAAAATGCGGGTGGCCATGACATTGCCCTTCTTAGGGTTACTGTAATGATTAAATGAGAGAACGCATGTTAACCATTTGTCCCAGGACCTGGCACGTGGTCAAGTCGGTAAGAGCTACCCAACCTTTGTGCCATGGAGTTCGGAGCAGGCCTCCAGACGGCTGTTTGTAAATATGGTGGGCATTACGTGAATTGGTGGTGTTCAGCCATTCATTTCAGCTACTTTCTCAAGCCATCCAAGGCTTTGTTCAAATGCTACCACCTCCAGAAACCCTTTCTTAATCCAGTCCCCAAGCCTGCTCCCCGCGATGTAGTCATTTAACTGTTAGGTCGGGCCAGCTTCATGGGCACAGGAACTGTGCAGCGGTAAAGAGCCCTCACTCGCAAGACCCACATGTGGCTTCCTGCTCTGCTGTGTTTTGGATCAAGGGACCTTGTATTTTCACTTGGCACTGGGCCCTGCAAATTAGGTAGCTGGTCCAGGTTACAATATTTCATTTTTGCCCCAGTTCTGTCTCAGAAATTGTATAATTTGTTGTTGACAGGCCTTTCAGAATACATAATTTGTCCTCATTCTTCATGAATTCCAGAATTGTGACTTTGCCCACTTGCTGAATTTATGTTACCCCCAAATCAACACCGTGGCACTTTCACAATCAGGCGCAGATGTGTGCAGAGTGGAGAAAAACTCGAATTGTCCCACACACATGTTCCCACGTGAGGTCAAACCAGGGGATGCTCTGCCTGCTCATTTTAATTTTCAACCTGTAAACAAGTGTCCTCTTTGTGGTACGTTTAATGACACATTTTTTGCACCTTTGTGCTTTTTGTTGATGCTATTGCCATTTAAAATGGCCCCCAAGGGTAGGGCTGCAGTGCGTCTAGCATCCCTAAGTGCACAAAGGCTGTGATGTGCCTTATGGAGAAAATACATGTGTAGATATGCTTTGTTCACCCATGAGTTATGATGCTGTTGGCCATGAGCTCAACGTTAATGAGTTAACAATATGTGTTAAATATCATGTCTGTAAACAGACACACACTCACAAAGACAAGGCATGTATTGATCAACGGACAAAGATGTTGTGACCAGAGGCTCACAGGAACATAACCCTGTGTTTCCCCTAGGAAGAAGAGTTCAGTATTCACTTGATTCAGTGTTCACAGAGACTTTATAGAACATTACTACCAAGAATAACAGGAATTGCCTGTAATTCCTTTAAGGTTGATGACCCATTTTATTTCTTTTCTTACCTTCCCATCATCACCTTGGCCCTCTTCTCAGTGCCTAGGAGAGTACTATGAATATACTGGTATTCAGAAAAGTTAACTACAGTAAGTGACGATTCTGTCTTTGAAGAAATATTAACAGTTGCTTGTTGATTCTGAGGTTGTATGGCTTGTTTCATACTGCATCTCCCTCCCTTTGTGAGACTGTGGATATTTGAAAGGCTATTCTGCAAAACTTGGAGGGTACTCTCAGTCTTTTCCTTGTTGAAATGAAATAGTAGAGCAGGCGATGGTCATGGACTAATGCACCTAGATTCGTTATAGTCCTAGGACAAAATATTAAAGACCCAGACTTGAAACGTGTTAAGGAGAGAGTTGTCATAGAGTTCTAACGGGATCCATAGCAAACTAAGGGGTCTATATCTTGAGGAAAATTCTGGGTAAGGGAGAGCTGCTACTCTGAGTTCCTCTTGAATGAACCATTTATAAGGGTCACCTGGAATAAATAGCGTGGCGAGAAATGGCATCCACTACTTAGGATAGAAGTTAAAGACTTCTAGAATAAATAACCTACTTAGCATCTATCTAAAGCAGATGGGATTATGGGATCCCAAGCCAGGAGTGACTCAGCATCTTAAAAATGCAGAAATGGATGAAATGAGTTTTGTCAGTTGTCACTAGGATAATGCTCATGTCCATTCTATCATAGGTGAGCCAAAGGTGAGCATCTTTTCTTTTCTTTTTTTTTTTAGAGAGGGGTTTTACCATGTTGCCCAGGCTGGTCTCGAACCTCTGTGCTTAAGCGATCCACCTGCCTCAGCCTCCCAAAGTGCTGGGATTACAAGTGTGAGCCACCATACCCGGCTGGTGAGCCTATTTTCTAAGTACTAAAAATGCCTATTCTCTATTGGCTGAGTCCAAAACCTGCTGAGGTCTATCATGATCCCCTTTAGGAAGAAGAGAATTTGACTTGGTTGTTTTATTCAAGGCATTTGAGGAATAACAGGTGTGTTGAAGGGCGTCAAAAGGAATGAGCATCTGGCACCTGGACCCAATTGCTCCTCCCATCCCATCTTGGGCCATCCACCTCCAGGTTCATGGTCCTGGCTGCTGGCTCTGCCCTCCTTCCTTGGAGGCATCTCCATAGCTAGGTAGGTTTCTTCCAAAGTGGCCGTCTTCGAAAGTAATCGGCACAGACTATGAGGTAAACAAGTAAGGCTGAGAGAGACCTGCCCCTGAGAAAGACAAAGTTCAGATTTGACAGACAACCCATTGAGGAGGCCGACATAAAAGCACAGCAGGTAATAAAGAAGCTAGGCATGTGTCCTGACGGCTGATGAATACAATCTGCTAGACAATGTGTCTTTTGAGAAGAGAAATTAAAAGAACCTCACCACCCTCAATGACGTGTCTCTTTGGGTTTGGCTGGTAAAAAGCAATAAGCTTATGTGAATTGAAAGGCAGGCAGGAAACAGGAGGTTTCAGCTGGAGGAGCGGCGGTCCATAAAGACCTGGCAGGAGGGAAGAGCAGGTAACACGTGCGGGTCTAGAAATAGTACACCTGGGTTAGAGTGGAGACTGTGAACTTGAATGTGGGATGGGAGGCGGGAATAAAACCTACATTACTCAATTGAGTGATATGATAAAAGCCCCATGAATTCAAGGTAAAGGACTATGTACTCCAGCAGGAGTGGGGATTTATCACATATCTTCCAGGAGGAGAAGGATATACTAAAACTGCAATTAGAAAAATAACAGCAACAGTGGTGCACAGATGATAGAGGAAAGATGAGAACAGGCAGAGAGGCCAGTCAGGAGACTTGGCAGGGAAAGAGGAGTTGGGGACCCGTGGGCATGATAAGGAGGAGGTTGAGTCTGTGGTCTTGGAGATTGGGTAGATGGAGGTAGGGGAGAGAGGAACAGGGAGAAGGAGGATTCAAAGACGGGATTTTGCGCTGCAGTGACTGGGAAGCAGAGGTGTTGGTGAGTGAGGTAGAGGGAAGATTTTGGCATGTGGTGTTTGAAGATGCTGGAAGCAATTGAAAGTTGGCAGAGTCTGGATATGACTTCATCTGAATTGCATTTCAGATATTAACTCACCAACCGTTCCGACTTTCTTTGTTACCTATTAACATTTCTCAAAGAGAGTATGTCCAGGCCCTGATTTCTCAGACCTGGGGTCTTCTAGTCAGGGTGTAGCTTGGCTCTGATATATTCTTATGTGTTAAAGATGTTTACCCCCAAAGATTCTGAGTGGAGATTGTAACATCTTTAGGCTTCAGGCTACTTTTGGAATCAGTAAAATCTTTATCTTACTCTTTTTGCTACCTCCCTCCCTCAATCTTACCCTTCCAATTACACACACACACACACACACACACACACACACACACACAGAGTTGAGTTTCTATAATTCAAAGCTCAGTGCTAGCAATGGTAAAGGATAGATATAGAGGTAAATAAGACACCATGCTGTCTTCAAAAGAGCCTACAATCTGGTGGGGACTCCAGTGGTTGGCTGGATTGAGTACCCGCCAGGCAATGAACACTAAGCTAGGAGGCATTAGAGGTGAAGTGACCTAGTGGTTAGGCATGGATTCTAGGGCCCTGGAGCCAGATTAGCTGGGCTCAAAGTTTCGCTCTCCTGCTTATTCACTGTGAACACTTCAATCAAATGTCCTTGTGCCTCAGTTTTCTTATTTATAAAATGGGAGTAATAATAATTACTTTGTAGGGTTTTATGAAGATTAAATAAGTTAATAAATATAATCAATCACAATGTGTGCTAGGAGCATGTATGAGTTCTCATTGATGAGTTATTTATGAACTCAAACACTTTCCTAGTACATAATAAGAATGCCATGAATGTTAGCTATTATTATCTTTGCTCCAGGTTGCCATGGAATGAAGGAACTATGGCGGGGATTGAGGTAAGATCAGTGCTAACTCAAACACATTGCAATACATCTTGTTAAAGGGTAGAGTGAACTAAAGAAGGATGTTACAAATCTCCATCTGATCCATAATCTCAAAACTGGAGACGATTTTTAAATGGCTGATAATTAAATAATCAATAATGATTAGAGCTGCTAATACAATTTCTTAATTTAAGCTTATCCCACAAAGAACCATTTAGCACTATTTGATTGTGATAATGACTTAGATTGGCCAGGTATTCCTCTTTTTGATTTTGTGAACTATCCCTGGAGATGTGGCTTATTGAAAACTTCGTTTCTAATTTTCTGTGGCTGAGACCAGTTTGCTATAATTAATAAATAAACTGATGGATTGTTGGAGATGTCTAGTTACAGTCAAGCAACTCACGGCACTAGATGAATTAACAAGAGGTGTGTATATGCAGAGTCACATGAGGTCAGCTAGGAGGCTGCAAGGATGAGCTCTGTGTTGCACAGAAATGAATTACAACACAGGAGCTGGCTGCTTTCTGTCCACCAAGCCACTGTGGTAGAGTCTAGGCCAGGTTGGCTCTCCCTTGGGCTCTCTGTAGCACTTTTCCATTTTTTTCTTGGAGATGCTTTTCAATCACTACCTTCAATTTGCCATCTGGTGGACTCCTAAGGACTAAGCTTGGATCGGGCTCCTGTTCAGGCTAGCTCAGGTAAGATGATTGCCTAGAGTGGCCCTAGATCACATCTTCCAAAGGGAGAATATCAGCCCTAGCCAAAAATGAAAGCCAGAGGTCAGTACCAGTAGAGTTGTGTCAAGCACCAAAACAGAGAGACAAAAGTGAAACTACAAATGAAAAACGAGAGATAAATCTGAAATCAAAAAGATTTGAAGGGGTCCAAGACAGCAAATGTGTGTATTCCAGGGAAACCAGTCCTGACGTGCAGGAGGATTCCAGGCCCAATCTTACTGGATATGAGCCTAGCTTCGGACAGGAGGGTAGCTACTTCTGCAAGTGTCTTCTCTACACTAAGCTGTAAGCCTTTTGAAAGGTTTCATGTGCATCTTGTCATTTTTGTGTCCCCCATAGAGTCTGAGATACGGCAGACACTTAGCAAATATTTGTTAAATGAATGAAGGAATGGTCAGTATAGGTGAGAATGCCACTACCAGCAATACTATTACTAACAACCACTAATCACACCTGTCACTTATTGAACATTGACTACGTGCCCAAAATCAGGCTAAGCACAAAATCAGGCTAAGCACAATATATATATATTTAATTTAATCCTCACAAAAACCTTCTAAGGTGGATAAGATTCTCACCCATTTCATGAATGAGTAAACTAAGGCTTAGAGAAGTCATCTCTTCCAAAGTTGCACAAATAACAAGTGGCAGAAATAACAAATCTGCAAATGAACATCTCAGTCCATGAGCTTAGCTACCCCAATGTACCATTTTGGAAGCCCAACCTTGTTCAAACCTGAATTAGAGTCCCAAGGTTGTATAAGAGACTTTCCTATTCTCCCCTTCAGCTTCCCACCCAAACGGAGCTCACCGCCCCCCTTGTGTACTCTTCGGCACGTCTTCACCAGAACACTCGATACATTGCCAAATCATTGTCTGTTTAGACGAGAGTCTTGACGGCAGGGACTCTTGTTCACTTCTGTTCTCCCATTGTGAGTAGCATAATGCCTGAAATACCGTAAGTGCTGAAGAAAGGTTTGCGGGGTTGATTAATTATTGAACTCTGAATAAACAATGGTCATTTTGAGGACTATGTTCTCTGGAGACTCTTTTGCTTTTGATCCATGGATTCCCTCATGTACGGCCTGAACGGTCTGAGAGATAAGATACCAGCGCTGTTTCAGAGCCTCTCAGCGGCTGCCTTGGGGGCTGGATTTATTGCCTTCTTGAGTGAAATGTTGGCCTTCAATTTTGCTGAGCTGTCAAGAGGTGATTTTAGGTGTGTGGCTGTTGATTGTCCCACAAGCTAACTTTTTAAGTCAAAAATACCACCCAGCACTGAAATGGAGGTTGGTTATGAGGTGTTAACAGGACCTCTGGGCCACCAAAGAAAAAGGGCTGGGGAAGCCAAGAGAAACACCCTGCTCCCAATTTTAAAATGAAATTAGTAAAATAAAGAAATAAAATGAAATAGTAAAATAAAGGAAGAAATTTGAAACTATAAAAAATTTAAAGCTTTTAGTGAAAAAAAAAGGAGGGGGGTGATGGTTAACAGAGCAGGATTTGAAATCAAACAAACTAGTTTAAAATTCTGATTCCTCATTGCCTTTGCTCTACAGCGCAAGTTCCTGACCATGAGCCTCGGCTGTCTTGTCTGTAAAGTGGTACTGGTGTCTGCCTCTTAGGTAAGCATTAGCTAATGCATGTGAAGTATCTAAAACCACTCCAATTATATAGCAAAGGCTCAATAAAAGGTCGTTGTTATTCAAACAGTTAAACTGTATTCATTTACTTAATGAACATTTATTCAGCACCCACCCTGTGCCAGACACTGTGCTTCACTCATTGACATAGAATGGTGAGCAAGTATGTGCAGGGTCTGTGCCCTCACAGAGCTTCATGGTGAATTGTAAAAGTAGCCATAGGTTCAGTGGGTTCCCTTTCCGTGCCACCCCACTTTGACACTGAACTCAGCCATGTGACTGGCTTTGAGCAATGGGATGTTAGACAACATATGCAAGCAGAGGCTTGAATAATGTGTGTGCTCTGTCCTGTCTGGCCACTCACAGAACCCCTGTTGCCACCGCTGTATGAAGAAGCCCAAGGCAGCCTGCTGGGTGGTGAGAGACACATGGCCTAATTGCCAGTGTCTCACTGGCCAACAGCTACCACCTTCTAAAATGTG
Source organism: Theropithecus gelada (assembly GCF_003255815.1). Classification (NCBI taxonomy): domain Eukaryota; kingdom Metazoa; phylum Chordata; class Mammalia; order Primates; family Cercopithecidae; genus Theropithecus; species Theropithecus gelada. Next base: position 217,857,968 of record NC_037668.1, on the reverse strand, counting down.
AGTGAGGCCATCCTAGGACCATTGCTGCCGCTTGACCCACCAGCTGACACTTGACAGAGCTCAGCAGAAATCAGCTGATCGGGCTCAGACCAGAAAAGCTACCCAGTCAGCTCATAGAATTGTGAGCTATATAAATGGTAGTTGTTTCAAAAATTTAGTTTTGGGTAGTTTCTTACACAGCCAAGCTAACTGATACAAAAGTATAGCCTACCACAAGGGTCAATAAACTTTTTCTGTAAGGGACCAGGTAGTAAATATTTCTGCTTTGCAAGCCATAAGATCTTTGTTGAAACTACTCAGCTCAAAAGGAGCCATAGCCAATACGGAAATGAGCCGTTGCAGCTGGATTTGGCCTGATGGCTGTTGTTTGCTGATCCCTGCTCTAGCACTAAAAACAGACATTATTCAAATAATCACAGAAAGAAATGTGTGCAGGTAAACTGCAATCACGTCTGAGCAGCCAAGGCTCCTCGTGCTGTTAGAAAGAATGATCAGAGAACCTGCCCCAGGCTGGTAATTCAGTTAAGGTGTCTTGGTTAGATTTCCCCAGAAGCAGACCCTGAGATAAGGATTTGAGGATGAGCAGGCTAATCTCAGGAGCAAGTTACGAGGGTAGAGAAGTGAGACAAAGAAGAAAACCAATATGGGGCGAGTTAATCAGCAGGTTACCCACCGGGCAAGGGAGGCTTAGTCCCGTGGGGCCTTCAGGAGACAGGCTAGATCCCCGGTGAGGGGTGAGGAAGCTGGGTTATATATTCTCCAACTCCCATCCATTGTTGTTGGAGGCTGATCCTGGAGGTGTCAGTTCTCTGCCGTTCTGTTCTGCCCCCACGCACTCCTGCAGCCAGAGAAAGCACTCGGGCAGAGAGGAGCAGCTTGCAGTAAGAAGCTGAACTGGGAGTGAGGCGTGCCAAGGAGATGTGGGTGGGCACCAGCAGCATCTGCCACAGAAGGCTTCCCTGTGGGAAGAAGGGCTGAGTTGTGCTCTAAAAGATGGGTAGGATGTACAGGTGAGAGAAGCCCCAGCTGAAGGGTAGATGTGGAGGAGGTCGCCTAGGAGGGAAGATACATAGAGAAATGACTAGAAGTCTGGAACTAAGCACTTAGGAAAATCCACATGTAACGTAGGTTGGGCCTGAAAGGAGGCTAGGGCTGTAGTAACAAAGTACCACAAACTCCATGGCAGAAAACAACAGAAATTTATTCTTTCACATTTCTGGAGGCCAGAAGTCAGAAATCAAGGTGTTGGCAGGGACATGCTTTCTCCGATGGCTCTAGGGGAAGATCCTTCCTGGCCTCACTCTAGCTTCTGGTGGTTCTCCGCAATTGTTGGTATTCCTCATTTTGTGGACACATCACTCCAATCTCAGCCTCTTCACCACATGGCCGTCTGCCCTCTGTGTGTGTCTGTGTCCAAATTTTCCTCTTCTTATAAAGACACCAGTTATCAGATGAGGGCCCACCCTGATCCAACAGGACCTCCATTTAACTTGATTACATCTGCAAAGATCTTGATTCCGAAGATCACATTCACAGGTGCCGGGAGTTAGGATGTGAATTTATCTTTTGGAGGGAATCTAATTCAACCTGTAACAGAGACAGAGAAGGAGCAGCCACAGATGGGAGGAAAGTCAGGACAATGTAATGTACTGGATGCCCCCAGGAAAGCAGCACTTCAAGAAAGGAGCGAGCATCATAAATAAGATAAAGAGGTCAGGCGCAGTGACTCCCAGCACTTTGGGAGGCCTGAGGTGGGAGGATCGCTTGAGTCCAGGAGTTCGAGACCAGCCTGGGCAACATAGTGGGACTCCATCTCTACAAAAAATTTTTAAAAAATTAGCCAAGCATGGCCACACACACCTGTAGTCCCAGCTACTCAGGAGGCTGATCTGGGAGGATTACTTGAGCCCAGGAACTCAAGGCTGCAGTGAGCCAGGATCACCCCACTGCACTCTAGCCTGTGTAACAGAGTATGACCATGTCCCAATAAATAAATAAATAAATAAATAAATAAATAAATAAATAAATAAGATGAAGACAGGAAAGTGTTCACTGGATTTAGAAACAGTGAGTATTCAACTCCATTAAGTTGCTGGGCAATGAAAGGGAGAAATCGAGGCAAAGGTTTACAGGGTTGAGGGAGGATTTTTTTAAAGATGGTGGAGATTGAGTATATCAGTGGAAAGGAGCCACTATTTTGAGGGGGATGTTGAATACAGAGGCAGCAAGCATATCGCAGGGTCCTATGACACAATTAGACAGGAGAGGGTGGGTTCCTGGGACCAGGCGGCTCTGTAAGAGGAGGAAGGAGGAGTAGACGGGTGTAGGCCCTGGAATTCTCTCCTCTGTGCTTTACATCCCCATTCTTCCTGCCAAATGGTCCCCATTGCCAGTCTTAGAATGAAATCCACCTCTTAACAGCTACCAACTGATCTGCCCCCAGAGAGAGCTGTTATTCCATATTTTCTTAGTATTTCCTTTTTGTGACCTTTTGCCAATGTTTATCAATACATGTCTTGTGTGTCTACCAAGTGCCCTGCCTAAAAAGATTGCACTGAGAGGATGAAGCATAAGGCTGCAGGGCTTCGGGAGATACATGCATTATCCGATTCATCTTGAAAACGTCCCCATAAGGAAGCCAAGACAGAATTATTATCTTCACTTTACACAAGAGGAGATGGAGACTCCAAGTAGTCAAGTGCTCTGGATAAGATCACATAGATCGAAACCCACATTCTCGGATATTTTGTTGGGGCTTTTTCCACTAAAAGAAAGAAAGGAAGAAAGGAACAAAAACACTGTCTTTCTTAATTTGATATTATGAATTTTTTAGAAGTTACATCAGAACGGGAACATTCTGGTTTCCTGGTTTTCAGGAATTTCCAGGAGGGTCATTTTTTTTAAGACTTGTAGAGTAACAAGGAATTTGCTTGGCCTTGACGTCCTAGAAATAATAAAGAGGTCTAGTGTCTTGGAAACTGGACTCGTCTTTCTTAGGAAGACCACACAACCAAAGTCAGATGAAACCAAAGGGGCCGGATGAAATGACCCAAGAACTATTTTCCCATCACCTGAGAGCATTTTCTATCCGGCAAATATTTACCAAGCTCCTATTTTGTGCCAGGAATCGTGCTCAGGACTGAGGGGTAAAAATGAATCTGAGGAATAGGCGGACACATGTATATGTTTCAAACCACTTGGTACAGGCTACCCTGGGGTCTAGGAACACACTCGTGTGCTTGGGGAATGATGATACCGCAAGGAAACTGGTCTGAGAAGAGTGGGGAAGGAGAGAGAGAAGGCCAGGAATGCAACAATAACAGTGATAATAAAGAATATTTATGTGGCATTTACAGTCTACAAAGCACTTTTACTTTTTTTTTTTTTCATCTAATCTTTACAACAGCCCTTTGAGAAGTAAAGAGAAAAGCAGTTTCCCCCATGTGGGTACCTCTGGGAGACGAGCTCTCCCTAAGCGGCAATATATTCAAAATGCATCCGGTAAGAAATCTACCCATATTATCCTACATATTCATTACACTTGTCTTCCTGAATTGCATTTGACAGCTTTTGCCTAGTTTAGGGGTACTCCAGTTTATCGTGTTTAGCCCAAGCAGCACTCCACAGACTGTCTTGTGCTGAAGGCTCCTAATAGCACCAACTAAACTCTGAATGTTGTTGAAGTCTCCAGCCCTGACTTCTCCACATTCTGCCTCCTCAACCAAATGCGTGTTATCTGTTAAGACACAGCTCCAGTCCTTCCTGTTCTTTTGTTAACCGATCCCCGCCAGTGTGGACACCAAGAATTCATAGCCTCAACTGGAAAACTCATTTAGGCAAATTTCTAAGCAACTCTCCTAACAATGAATTTCCTTCTTAATGAAGTGATTCATACTCTCCGTTCATTCATCCATCCATTCATTCAATAAATTGATTGAATACCCACTGTATGCAAGACACACTGATAGACCTTGGGAAGGACTCAAAAATAATAAGACATGCTCAAGGTATTTGGAGTCTAATGGGAAAGATAAGATGAGCATGCAGATAACTAACATGTAGGTCAAAGTGATAAGTGAGGTGGTTTGCGCCTGTAGTTTCAGCACTTTGGGAGGCTGAGGCAGGAGGATTGCTTGAGCTAGGAGTTTGAGACCAGCCTGGGCAACACAGTGAAACCCCATTACCACAAAAAAATACAAAAGTTAGCCAGATGTGGTGATGTGCACCCGTAGTCCCAGCTACTTGAGGGTCCTATGTGGGGGGATCACTTCAGCCCAAGAGATTGAGGCTGCAGTGAGCTAGGATTGCACCATTGCACTGCAGCTGGGTGACACAGTGAGACCCTGTCTCACCAAAAAAAAAAAAAAAAAAAGTGATAAGTGAGAAAAGAGAGTTAGGTTCATACATCCCTTTGTTTCTTCAGCAATCATTTTGTATGCACCAATTATGGGAAGGAAACTATGCCAGGTTCTGTCCATATGCTGCCTCATTAAGTCCTCAGGACTTGGAGATAGAGGCTCTTAGCTCCATTCTCCAGATGGGGAAACTAAGGCTCTCCTTACTTCTTTCCAATGGGAGGAACTTCAGGGAGGAAGGTTTTTGTTTGTGTTGGGGTTTCTTTCTTCATTTTATTTTGTTTGTTGTTGTTCAAGTTTGAGGTTTGGGTAGGATTTTCACATTTAAATGGAGGAAGACTTAACATAAAGCGAATGAAGCTTAACCCTCAGGTGCGGGGGAGCTTACAACGATCCACTTCAAGGTCCCAGGAAGGGCCGAAGAGCTGCCTTCACATCTCCATGGATTTTTGTAAGATTTGCCAAAGTGATCTATTTTAGCATTCTTTTTCTTAAAGCAACTGTCCCAAATTGTGTACACTTCAGGCTCCACAAAATCTGGATATGCCTTTGCGTTGAAAGATGGAGTGAAGCACGTGCAGAAAAAGGGGAACTCACTGAGCAGATGCAGAGGGTGACGCGAGAAAGATCAGCACACCTCGGGAGGAGAGCGTGTGGCCCCGATGCACAGATGCAGAGGGTGACGCGGAGAAAGATCAGCACACCTCGGGAGGAGAGCGTGTGGCCCCGATGCACAGGAGCATTCAAGGCTAGAAAGGATGAGGAGATGACTTTCCCAACTCCTGGCCCCAACCCCCAGGCTTATCTGCGTCTGCCCCCTCCTTTCCTCCTCTTGGCAACAGTGAAAGAGGCATCCCTCCTCCCACACTGCCAACCTCTCCACCCAGGCTGGGAGCCACTCCCCTACAACTTTCCCTGTGGGTCATTCCCTCTCCTTCCTGAATCTGGAGCTCCACCTGCTCCAGCTCCTCTGGCCCCTTCCTTCATCTCCCTGTTGAAAGAGAAAGAAGTGGGGAGGGAGGGCAGGGAGGGAGGGAAGGAGAGAGGGAGGGGCGGAATGGGAGCGGGAACCTCTTTTGAAGATTGTCCCTCCCCAGACTCAATCCTCTTCTTTTCCTCCACTATTCATGGCTGAAGTTCTTGACAGGCCTGGTATTCACTTCCTGCTTCCACATTCTTACCTTGGACAACTTGTCAACCCAACCTGGATCCTCTGCATACCAGCACCGACTCCTGGGACACTGCTCTTGTCAAGGTCATTAACAACCTCCTGACTCAGGACAACCAAGAAGTGCTTTTCTGTCCTGATTTTACTTGATGTCCTGCCTTGGATTACCCACTTCCCTGGGTTTTCCTCCTACCTCTGTGTTTCTTCCTTCTCCGTCTCTTTTGAAGGCTTTCCTTCGACACTGGTGTCCTTTGGCTTTTGTCTCAACCTTTCTGTTTCTGTCAATCTCAATCAGTATTTCTCCTGGTGTGTCTCACAGGCACTGACTCTTAGTATGTCTAAACCTGAGCTCACCCTCTCATGCTTCCCCACCCTCACCCAGACCTGAGGCCTGCTCGTCCTGTGCTCCCATCCCAGAAAACGGCACCACCACCTGCACGCATACCCAAGCCAGAGACGTGTGATGTGGGCTTGTCACCTCCTTATCTCTCACCCTTCACAGCAAAGAATTGCCAAGACCCCTCAGCACCTCAATACCTCTTACCTCTGTCAACTCGTTACGTCACCGTCCCCAGTGCTACAATCACCCTCTGCCTGAACTCCTGAAGGGGCTTCATATCCACCTCCCTGCCTCTCTTCTCCCCCTCTCCAATCTTTTCTCCAAACTCCAGACAGAATGATCTTTCTAAAACACAAATCTATTCAAAGCGCTCTCCTGCTTAAACCCTTCCATGGCCTCCCACTGCTCAAGATTAAGCCTGAACTCCCAGACAGGTTCTTCCAGCCTGTTGTAACGGAGACCCACTTCCTCCTGTCTTCACTCTCACAGGCGATGGCTATATTGAACTGCCCACACCCCCTTACCCCTGGGCCTTGCACCTGCTCCCTTTGCCTTCCCATCCCACACCCACTCCATCTTTTCTTGGCTCCCTCCTATGCCTTCTTGGGTGACTTCGAGTGACTTTAGATAAGTCACCTTTTCCAGGAAACCTTCCCTGATCTCACAAGGGCTCCAGTGGGCAAGTCCTTAGCACCCTGGTGTGACCCCCGCCACCCTCTGGGGTCCTTGAGAGAAGACACGAAGACTTTGTTGGCAGCACGGTGTGCACAGAGGGGATGCCGACGCCTGGTGCATGGAGGAATTCGGTGAATACGTGTTGAATAAGTAGTGAGTAAAAGATTGATGGAGCTAGATCACCCTGTGCATTGCATGCCAGGCTGGGGAGTCCGTGTTTTATTCTGGAAGTAAAATGCTGCTACTACAGAATTTGGAACGAGGGAGTAAGTTGACCTCACCCATGCTTTTGAAAGTTTGCTCTTGTTTCTAGAAGAACGAGGTAGGAGACTCTTGCACTGGTCCACGCAGGAGGTAATGAGACACTGCACTAGACACAGGCAGGGAGAAGGCAGACGGGGGAGAAGCGATGCAGAAATCACATTGATGGATCCCATCAACTGATTAGATTTGGGGTTGGGGAAAGTGGGGGCATGCGCAGAGCAGGGGAAATGGTTGTGGATGGCTCTGGAATTTAAATCTAAAATGGGGCCAGACGCGGTGGCTCATGCCTGTGATCCCAGCACTCTGGGAGGCTGAGGCGGGAGGATCACCTGGCGTCAGGAGTTCAAGACCAGCCTGGCCAACATGGTGAGACCCCCCCCCACCGTCTCTACTAAAAATACAAAAATCACTCAGGTATGGTGGTGCACACCTGTAATCCCAGCTACTCAGGAGGCTGAGGAAGGAGAATCACTGGAACCCAGGAGACGCAGGTTGCAGTGAGCCGAGATCACACCACTGCACTTCAGCCTGGGCAACAGAGGGAGACTCTGTCTCAAAATAAATATATTAATAAAATAAAATAAAATAAATAAATCCGGAATGGCCAGGATATAATTATTCCCCTACTGCCAACCAACGGAGGGATGGCCCTTGTATCATTTACACTGAGAGACTTTCCAGGAGCCCCCTCAGTTTCTGCCTGGAGCTTCCCTGAGATCTGTACTCTGTTTTCTGAAGTTTGAGGACCCAAGACTTCATGCTTTTTCCACAAATACTTGCGTGGAGAGCAAATATTTGCAGAGCATGGAGTCATTATCGTTGTTTTTATGGTTATTTATTCCAACAGAACTTGAATTATAAAATTAACAGTGGCTTGCCCTGGTATCTCATCACACACACAGCATAATAACGCCCACCCCCTCCCCCAGGACTTTAAAGAGTATCTACGGCAGAAGGTTATGGGTTTGGCTTTTTATTTTGTTCTTCAATCTTCGAGACTCTCTTCTCGCCCTGCCTCAGTGGAGCTCTGTCTTTGCACACCTGTCCTGGGCAGCTGCACTGGCCATCACGGGGAGAGACATTACGACACACTTGCCTAGGAAAAGCAGCCACCGTGCCGGCCAGAGACAGGACCACAAGTCAGGAGGCCTGGCAGGCTCTCCACCAGGTGGAATTGGCAAGAAACTCACGTCTTCTCTGCCGCTTCCCACCAAAGGCAACCTTCAGGGCACAAGGTTAATGTGAACACGATTTGTCATCATCCGGCAGAGTCTCACCGGGGCTCCTGTGTTCAGCAGTTTCACCGAGCTCAGTGTTTCTGAAGCACTTACCCCTGCTGGACAAGCAGTTACAGCTGAAAGCAGGGAGAATAAAAATGGGAATGTGTTCTCGAAGTGAAGTGGGACTTGCCTGTGGGTGCTGCACTCACGGGTAATCGATCAGGACACACAGGTGACAGTGTTGACCTGGAGGTCAGACCACCTGGAATCAAAGCCCAGCCCGGCCGCTTACTAGTGTCGTGATGACCACTTAACCCCTCTACAGCTCAGTTTCCTCATCTGTGAAATGGGTATGATAAAAATAACTATTCCCAGGGTTCTGATGAACATTTGATGAAATAATCAACATAAAGAACTTAGCGTTTAGCAGACTGTAACCCTTAGCTAGTGTGATTTTTCAACCTGCAGACCCCTTTGGTAGAGTAGGTAATTCCAATGGTCATCTGTTCCTATGCTGTTTTTAGGGTTTTCCATCCCCACGGGCTGCTGCTGCTACTTTTTCTGCATTCATGAGATTTTTTTTCTCTTTTTTTTTTTTTTTGAGATGGAGTCTCGCTCTGTCGCCCAGGCTGGAGTGCAGTGGTGCGATCTCGGCTCACTGCAAGCTCCGCCTCCCGGGTTCACACCATTCTCCTGCCTCAGCCTCCTAAGTAGCTGGGACTACAGGCACGTGCCACCATGCCCAGCTAATTTTTTTTTTTTTTTTTTTGTATTTTTAGTAGAGATGGGGTTTCAGTGTGTTAGCCAGGATGGTCTTGACCTCCTGACCTCGTGATCCGCCTGCCTCAGCCTCCCAAAGTGCTGGGATTACAGGCATGAGCCACCCCGCCCAGCCAAATTTTTTTTTTTTCTCTTGAAAAGAGTTTCCTGCCAGCCACTGTGGCTCACACCTGAAATCCCAGCAGTTTGGGAGGCCAAGGCGGGCGGATCACTTGAGGTCAGAAGTTCGAGACTAGCCTGGCCAACACGGTGAAACCTCGTCTCTACTAAAAATACAAAAATTAGCCAGACGTAGTTGCATGTGCCTGTAATCCTGGCTACTCAGGAGGCTGAGGCAGGAGAATCGCTAGAACCCGGGAGGCGGAGCTTGCAGTGAGCCGGTATCGTGCCACTGCACTCCAGCCTGGGTGACAGTGCAAGACTCCATCTCAAAAAAAAAAAAAAAAAAAAAAAAACAAGAAGAAAGGAAACGCCATACACGTTAACAGTCACTCTGCGTCTCCCGCCGTCCACCCCATGCCCTGGCAACTGCAAATCTGCTTTCTGTATCTGTGGATTTGCTGATTATGTATATTTCATATAAATGAAATGCTTCCTGCATTTTTACTGTATTCTTAAGACAAAACCCTTCTCTTCCACATGGAAGCAGTAAAAGCTCAACAGTAGGTCTGGGGAATCAGGCCCACCAGGGTCTAAGCCCCAGCTCTGCCACTACGGACTGGATGACAGCAGGTGAATTATCTAACATTTCTACAACTTGCTTTTCTCCTCTAGAAAACAAGAATGATAATCACAAGATCCTCACCCAGAGTTATGTGAGGAATCAGTGAGCTGACACTTGTCCAGGGTGCTGTCAGTGATTATTAATATTATTTCCAATTACAGCACACAAGTAAGGCAAGCTCATTGGAAAAGATATGGTCAACACAGAAATGCATAAATAAGAAAGTCGAGGCCGGGCGTGGTGGCTCACACCTGTAATCCCAGAACTTTGGAAGGCTGAGGCGGGTAGATCGCTTGAAGCCAGGAGTCTGAGACCAGCCTGGCTAACATGGTGAAACCCCGTCTATACAAAATACAACAATTAGCCCGACGTGGTGTCGCGCACCTGTAATCTCAGCTACTGGAGGGAGGCTGAAGCACAAGAATCTCTTGAACCCAGGAGGCGGAGGTTGCAGTAAGCTGAGATCTCGCCACTGCATTCCAGCCTGGGTGATGGAATGAGCCTCTGTCTCAAAAAAGAAAAGAAAAGAAAAGAAAAGAAAAGAAAATTGACCACATCCCCCGACTGTGCTGTGGGTCGAAGGTCTGTGACCATGGCTCACCTTAGGGCTAGCCAACAGCAGCTGTGGCAACTGTAAGTGTTGAGACGCGTGGACAGAGCACGGGCTTTGGAGCTGGACAGACCCAAGCCTGCCTCTCTGCCCTCTCACTCTATGGTGACCTCAGACCATCACTTAACTGCCCTGAGCCCTGTGTCTTTATCTGTCATGGTGAATGGGAAACACTTCCTTCCTAAGGTTGATGTGAGAATTTAAAAGAGATGAATCCCAGCAATTTGGGAGGCTGAGGCAGGAGAATCGCTTGAGCCCAGGAGTTCAAGGCCAACCTGGGCAACACAGCAAGATTCCCCATCTCTACAAGAAACTTGTTTTTTTTAATTGGCTGACCATGGTGGTGTGTGCCTGTAGTCCCAGCTAGTTGGGAGGCTAAGGTGGGAGGATTGCTTGAGGCCAGGAGGTCAAGGCTGCAGTGAGTTGTGTTCATGCCACTGTACTCCAGCCTGGGAGACAATGTGAGACCCTGCCATAAATAAATAAATGAATAAATAAGATGTGCAATGTCAAATGCATGACACAGAGTAGGGCCACAACAGCCACAGGCATGAGTGGGCCCTGGAGAAGGCAGCACACGAGAAGAGCCATTCAAGTTGCAAGTACTAATCCAAGTGGCTGTGCAGAAACGAGGGAGAAGGTGGGAGCCTTGTGGGGCAGTCAGGATTTCCAGAGATGCCAGGAAGGACTTTGCAGGCAGGGAGAAGGCGCTGAGTGCAGCAGAGCTGCGGGCTGTTTTATTTCCCTCCCTAACCTTCACACTCAGTCGCTCCCATCCCACTAGCTCATTCACTCTTCTCCACGTCCCCGTGTTCACAGCAAACCAGCCTGTGGGTGGTGCAGAAGATGGAGAAGTCGTGAGAATAATAGCAACAATAGCAATAGTAATAGCTGGCATTTCTATGGAGGGTTGCTGTGTGCCAGGCACCAAGCCAAGCCCTTTCTCACTTCCCCCTCAACTCCAAGGAGGTGGGGAAGGGGGCCGAGGGAGCTTCTGCTATAATAGCCTCTCCGTGAGGACGCGAGACCGCAGAGGGTTTGTTCGTGTGTGGACGTGGAGGGATCCCTGGCCCCCACCGGACCTGGGCTCTCCCAGCCACACCGCCTTGGAATCTGAGGGACTTTATGCTTCTGGGAAAGGAACAACAAAGAAGGCATACACAGAGGTTTTGTGCAATTCAGAAAGACTCCAGAAAGTAATAGGCCAGCCTCCCTCCAGTATCGGAAGCTACTCTATGAAACTCAAACTCATAGGCCAAAACCGCATGCTTTTTTCAGAAGGCCAAAGCAAGGCCGCCTCAGCTCAGAGTATGCCAAGCTTCAATTAAATGTAAACAGATCTCTTAATGCACAGAAGAGACGAAACGGCTGAGGCTGCGTGCTGCATTGAGTCCACACGGCACCAGGGAAGTCTGACCCCAGGAAAGGGCACGTATAGATTGGCCGCGGGTGCCCAGAGCATGTGAATAATCGGAAATAATGGGGCTCCAGTAGGTACCATCAAAGACGTGAATGGGATTGTTCTAGCACTTCTGTGAGCCACAGATGACTTGCGCCATCTCCTTTACTATGCTGAGTAGCGACAGATGGCAGAAGGAGAACTGGACAAAACCAAGTCTCATCTCCCACCACTAACTAGCTGTGTGACCTTAGGCCAGGCACTTAACCTCTCTGGGTCTCAATTTCCATGCTTCTATAAGGCTGAGGGAAGCTCAGTTCCCTTCTGGCTCTAAAATCCCTCTTCACCCCTTCTCACATGAACTTTTGGAATCAGTGATGGAGGCCAAAAGAAGCCGTGGCTGCGTGCTGGTCTAGGTTGAACACCAGACGCTCCAGCAGGCAAAGCCTTGTGCAACATGCCGGGGTGTTCCTGAAATAATGGAAGTAAATAAGCTGATTGAAAACTGTATCATAAAAGTTATAGAAGTCTCACTCTGTCACCCAGGCTGGAGTGCAGTGGCCTGAGCTCAGCTTACTACAACTTCTACCTCCCAGGTTCCAGCTATTATCCTGCCTCAGCCTCACGAGTAGCTGGGATTACAGGCACACGCCACCACGCCCAGCTAATTTTGTGTTTTCAGTAGAGACAGGGTTTCACCATGTTAGCCAAGCTGGTCTCGAACTCCTGACTTCAGGTGATCCGCCCACCTCAGCCTCCCTATGTGCTGCACCTGGCCCCTTTCACCTGTTTCTTAACTTGATTTTTCACAGGTGGATTTAATAAGCTTCAGAGTCAGCCAATCTAGGTTGGAACCCTGGTTCCTGGAAAAATTACTCTCTGAACTTCAGCTTCCTCATCTGTAAAACAGTCTTAGTGCCTACCTTGAAGCTTTGTTAGGGAAGCTAGCAGGAATTTACGTCTAGTGAAGCAGAGTACGTTAAACATGAGGTACCCGCCTCATGTCAGCTCTTTTGCACGATTCTCAAAGCAAAACACATGTTCGTGTGTACTTGCCTTTTTCTCTCTGGTCTCTTTTAGGTCCTCCAGGACAGGGACAATTTTTAGTCTTGGTAAACCCTATAGTGCTTTGCACAGTACTTAGTAGAATAAAAGAATTCATCAATGAACGAAATTACTCTTTCATTTTTCCCTAAAGTTCTGGTCTCTTTTAGGTCCTCTAGGATAGGGACAATTGTCATTCTCGGTAAACCAAGAATAAAAATGTTCTCTCTGGTCTCTTTTAGGTTCTCCGTGACACAGACAATTTTTATTCTTGGTAAACCCTATAGTGCTCTGCACAATACTTAGTAGAACAAATGAATTCATCAATGAACGAAATTACTCTTTCGTTTTTCCCGAAGGTTCTGCCTTCCAGAGCTCACACCATCTCATTATTTCATTGTTTCTCCCTTCCTCACAGCCAACATCTCTTCCAGGTGGTAGGTTTAGATCAGTCTCTGGTCACCTTTTTTGCAAGTCTTAGAGACTGGCCCTTTCAAAAGAGGATTCCTGACATTTGCGTCTTGTGTCAGAACACACGCATTTGCATAGTGTCTCCACGGAGAACCTCGAGGCTCCAGACAGCCTGAAGGTAGAAAGTGCTCAGAAGAGCAAGGCAAGCCTCCGGCAGGAGGGTAGGAAGTGGTAGGCATTTACACTTTGTGTCAGCCAGCCAGCTCCTTAACGTCCCAGCCAACTTCCTGGGCTGGCCAGTCCCAGGAAACCACATGTTTTTATGCTCGAGCTCTTAAAACATTGTCGTAAGTAAATCAAATTTTTGTCCTGCCCTCTCCGCTTACCAGACCTAGAGCAATGATTATGAATGGCAAGTGGCAAGAAACGGGGTGGAGAAAAATGTCACCAGCGAAGGCGGAAATGTGTCTGAGAGGTAGGATGGGGGTATCTGCTTTCTCAGGGAAGCTCCAGCCTCTGTTCCACCTCCTGCGAGCCTGTCTATGTGTCCTGATGTCCACCTAGCCCAGATGAGACTGGGGAATCAAATTCATGCTCCTCCCAGGTCTCCCTCTTTACCTGTGGAGGTGTCAAAGCCAGAGAGCGAAGCCATTAAATCAGTGCATCCAGAAAATTCATGAGCTCAGAGAGGGCTGGTTGCCTGGGAGAATTAGTAAACTTCATGAGGTGAGAACCGCATTTCCGTTCAGCTCGGTGTTCCCGGTGCGAGACAATGCCTCGCCCACTCTATGTGTTTGTTGAGGGAGTGGATGCATAGCTGCAGGAATAAACCAGTGAACGAACACATCGCAGCCGGCAGTAAACTCAGCAAGCCCTTCAGGTTCCCCTTCAAGGCGCTGAGACTACCCGTTTTGCAGCTTGTTCCTTTCACAGCCTGGGCTACTTAGGGGTAACAGGTGAAAAAATATTTGTTGAAGGTTCCAGGACAGTGGAGAGGGCAATTTGTGGGCAGGTCCCAGGAGACAAAAAAAAAAAAAAAAAAAAAAAAAAAAAAAAGGCTGCAGGTGGGGTGGAGCCAGCCGTGCAGGAAGCACGTGGGAGAGAAGTAGGAGGTGGGTGCAGCTGAGCGCCCGGGGAAGCCCCAGCAGGAAAGGACGTTGGTCGGGCAGGAGGAAGGAGGAGGAATGAACACATCTGTGGTGGTCACGTGGCCACCCAGAGTCCACTATGCCACAAAGGCTGCCATATAATTCTTTCAAGGGCCCTATGAAGTCAGTATTATTATCTCCATTTTATGGAGGAGAAAACTGAGGTTCAGACAAAATAAGAAACACAAAACCAAGGTCAAGAAGCTGGAAAGTGAAAGAGCTTTGGGAATTCAACCCAGGTTTCGCCAGTTTCAAAGACAATATTCTTTCCGTCGCCTAGCACTGTCTCCTGGGAAAAATGAATGTGAGGGATACACATCACAATGATACACACCATCCAATGATAGCCTGCCTCCACCCTGCTGCCAGCCACCCAGCCCCATCAGTCCCCAAGTCCTGTTGACTTGTTTTTCTCTTTCCATCCCTGGCTCGGCTGCTGCCTCAGCCCATTCCTCCATCACCTCCCACCTGGACCACAGCGGTCCTCTCCTGAAGGCCAGCCATCCTGCTTGCATCTCACATGGCACTTCCACAACCATAGTGTTCTTTCTGGAGTGCAAAATGAAATGTTTTTCTCCTGCTCTATGGTGAGACCCAGATCCCCTAGGACCTGGCCTGGCTGACCAGCCCAGCAGCGTCTCTCTTGATTGGATGGTGATTCCCCCAAGAGATATGTCCACACCTAACAACCAGACCCTCTGAACGTGACCCCATTTGGAAAAAGGGTCTTTGCAGATGCCATTAAGTTAAAGATCTTGTGATGAGGAGATCATCCTGGATTACCCAGGTGAGCCCTAAATCCAATGACAAGTGTCCTTTAAGAGGCAGAAGAGAGACCTGGCACAGTGGCTCTCACCTGAAATCCTAGCACTTTGGGAGGCCGAGGCAGGAGGATCACTTGAGGTCAGTAGTTGGAGACCAGACTGGTCAACATGGTGAAACCCCGTCTCTACTAAAAATACAAAAATTAGTTAGGTGTGATGGCGGGCGCCTGTAATCCCAGCTACTCGGGAGGCTGAGGCAGGAGAATCGCTTGAACCCAGGAGGCAGGAGAATCACTTGAACCCAGGAAGCGGAGGCTGCAGTGAGCCGAGATCATGTTACTGCACTCCAGGCAGCATGATAGAGTGAGACTCTGTCACAAAAAAAGAAAAGAAAAAAGGCAGAAGAGAAGACACAAACAGAGAGTAGGAGACCGTGTGAAGATAGAAGCAGAGACTGTAGTGGTGCAGCCACAAGGAATCCCTGGAACCACCAGACACTGGAACTTCAGGGGCAAGGGAGGACTCCCCCATGGAGCCTCTGGAGGGAGCATGGCCCTGCCAGATTCTTAATTTTTTTTTTAACTTCTTGCTTTCAGAACAATGAGACTATAAAGGTCTGTTTGAAGCGACCCAGTTGGTGGTGATTTGTTTGGCAGCCCCGGGAGAAGCACCCTTCCCATAGTGCTCTGTCCAGACCGATTGGACTGAGAAAGATCTGACAGGTTCCTCAGATGTGCCCAGTTCTCTGTTTGGTCCTTCGCACGTGCTGATCCCTCTGCCCAAAACACTGTTCCACCCCCTTATTTATAGGCTGACTCTTCTCCCGCCACTTCCTCTGAAGAGTCTTCTCTGGCACATCAGCCAGGTTGGACTCCACTTACAGTGTGGTCCCACTTGCGGTTCACTTCACGTTTATAACACTCATGATACTTTATGGTAATTTTTTGTTTCATTGTTTCATTAGCTGGTAAGTTCCATGAGGGCAGGAACTGCTGTATCCCCAGGCCCAAGTGTGCAGTAGCCGCTTCATCAACATTTCCCCTCTAAATTAGTTCCATTTCCAACTCTGGCAAGCTTCCCCCATCATGTGAGGAAAGCCCATTTTCAGCCAGAAATACAGGAGCGAACCCATGAAAATAGGGTTGGGAGGGCAAACAGAGAATGAAAGAACTTAGTGTCATCTTCAGCCCCTGTGTCCAGTCACCCCTGAGGCCAGCGCCACTCCTGGGCTTCCTGGTCGTGTGAGTTAATCAAGTCTCTTCTTTCTTCACACTAGTCTGAGTCTGTTTCCGGTCAGCTGTGACTGAAAGGATCCTAGCAGAGATGATGCTTCCGCTGCTCGAAAGGTACCAACTCACACGTCCCCATGGCCTTTCTGAGAGAGAGTTGCTGAAATCCCTATGTTAGTGAGGAACTGGGGTTCAAGGGACCTTGTCATGTGCCCAAGCTCTCATCATGGTGAAGTGGGCAGACTGGGATCTGCACCCCATCCATGCAGCAGGCAGGCGGGAAGACCAACAAAGGCCTGAAGAGAGACAGCAGCCCCATGTCAGGCTCGAAAGCCTTCCGAATACAAATCACAAGACTTGGAGTGCAGGCTGGGCACAGTGGCTCACGCTTATAATCCCAGCACTTTGGGAGGCCAAGGTGGGTAGATCATGAGGTCAGGAGTTCAAGACCAGCCTGACCAACATAGTGAAACCCCATCTCTACTAAAAACACAAAAATTAGCCGGGCGTGGTGGCACACACCTGTAATCCCAGCCACTCAGGAGGCTGAGAAAGGAGAATCGCTTGAACCCGGGAGGTGGAGGTTGCAGTGAGCACAGATCGCACCACGGCACTCCAGCCTGGGTGACAGAGCAAGACTCCATCAAAAAGAAAAAAAAAATGAATTGGAGCACAGAGCACAAACAGCAACAACAAAACCCATGGTGCCTGAAATGTCCCCCTTTGTTTCCTCCAGAGTCTGTGACACCCTGAATCAATGTGTCCCCGCATTGACCTTGAGGACCTAATTCTAAACAGGAGCTTCCTTCAATCTCTTACATGTCTGGATTCTGATTATTTTGCGTCTTTAGTGATGGGACCATGAGTACCTAAAGAGTGATGAGCCACACATCCAGACAACTGGTGTTTAGCATTTATTTTATTTATTTATTTTATTTTTGGAGACAGGTTCTTGCTCTGTCACCCAGGCTGAAGTGCAGTGGCACCATCTCAGCTCACTGCAGCCTCAACATCCCAGGCTCAAGCGATCCTCCCACCTCAACCCGCTGAGTAGCTGGGACGACAGGTGCACACCACCACACCTGTCTAATTTTTGTTTTTTGTTTTTTGGCTTTTTTTGTAAAGACAGAGTTTCACTATGTTACCCAGGTTGGTCTTGAGCTCCTGGGCTCAAGTAATCCTCCTGCCTCAACCTCCCAAAGTGCTGAGATTACAGGCATGAGCCACAGAGCCCAGCCTGTGTCTGCCATTTAAAACAAACTGTGGGCTGGGTGCGGTGGTTCACGCCTCTAATCCTAGCACCTGAGGCGGGCAGATCACCTGAGATTGGGAGTTCAAGACCAGCCTGACCAACATGGAGAAACCCCATGGGGAAACCCCGTCTCTATTAAAAATACAGTAGCCTCAGCTACTCGGGAGGCTGAGGCAAGAGAATCACTTGAACCCGGGAGGCAGAGGTTGCAGTGAGCCAAGATCGCGCCACTGCACTCCAGCCTGGGCAATAAGAGCAAAAACTCCGTCTCAAGAAAACAAACAAACAAACAAACAAAAAACTGTGTGGGGCTGGGCATGGTGGCATGCACTTGTAATCCCATGTACTCAGGAGGCTGAGGCAGGAGGGTCACCTGAGCCCGGGAGTTCAAGGTTACAGTGAGCTATGATCACACCACTGCACTCCAGCCTGGGTGACATAGCAAGAGTTCATCTCTAAAAATACCAAAAAAAGTTTTAAAAACTTTAAATAAACAAAAAATGAAACAGTGGTTCTCTGCTCTTGGCTCAGGAAAGCCAGGTCACCCAGGGGCTGGAAGGAGGGACCTTCTAAGGGACAGCTTCATTTTCAGACAGTGGCACTGAAAGCACAAGAGAAGGGGAGTGTGACTTTGTCAGTAGTCAGTACCCTGGCTGATGCTCCCGGGTGCTCAGGCTCAGAGGGCCTGGTTCCCACTAACCAACACTGATGCTCTCGACTCCTCCACGCCCTTGCCTCCTAGATTCCAGTGTTTCTAGGTGGAGAACACACATTCCATCCCTGCTGTGAATACAGAGCTCTTCAGTGACACAGAGTCTCCTTCCTCCAACCCGAACACGGGGAAAGGGGAGATGTCTTCTTTGTTCACGGGTGCAGCTGTCTGGTCACCCCCTGTCCCACTCACAGGGCACCTGGATCAATATTAAAAAGCTGAAGGGTCGGCTCAGCAACTGAGTCCCATGGCCTCCGTGGCATGAACCAACTAAGGGTTTCAGAAAAGTGTATGTGAACATGCTCCAAGACTGTAAGGTCATAAGGCAAAAAGATTAGATAAGCCAAGTTAAGTGAAAAGTAATTAATATTTTACTGTACTTAAAAAAAAAAATTATTTCCCTTAACCATTTGGCCATGGGTTAGAAATGAACTCTGGAAACACCAAAAGGGAGAATATACTATTCTCACTTCCAAAGAAATAATATTTTCTCCTCATTTCCCTTTAATTTTTGTTGAGAAATGTAAAGAGCCCGCATTGCTTCGTCAGCTCAGCACCAGCCACATTCTGGGGAACTGTCTCCCCTGCTCCCGTGCCCCCGTGCATAGGCGCTGCCTTCAATATGGCACCATGGGAAACTAACTTTTGCTACAACGGGCCTCGCCCTTGGCACCGACCATTGGTCAAGAGGTGGGCACCTGATCCAAACGGGCCAATCAGAGCCCTCCCCCAGGATTTGGGAACTGCAACTGACAAAAGAAGTCAGTCTCTCTCTCTGGGTGTCTGAAAATGAAGGCATGTAAATGCAGAAGCAGTTGGCAGCCCTGTTCCACCATGTGGACTGAGGAATAGAAAATGCCAATCAGCAGAAAGAGAATCAGAGGCAAGGAGAGGAGAGCACATCCAGACGGCATTTGAGCTTCTAGTTCTAGCTGCTTGCAAGGCCTATAGCCATATTCCTCTTTTGGATTCCATTGAATCCAAGTAGCCTTATAATAAAATTCTTTTTTGGCTTAAACTCTCTTAAGTTGGATTTCTCTTCCTTGCAACCAAAGAGTTTTAACTAATATGAGAACATAGTCCTATTTCAGTCTCGCTTACATGCTAATCTTAAATTCCTCAACCATTTTACTTTGTGACTTCAAAATGAAAAAAAAAAAAAGTGAAAATATTTGAGTTAGACTCTTATGCAAATTAGACTGCAATCATTCTCTTGGACTGTTTCTTCACAGAACACTGGTGGCGTTATGCTCCATGCTGGAATGGATTAAGTACAAGCTAGAAATATAAAAAAATGACTAGGTCGGTGGTGTGGCTGTCCATGGTGGATTGTGGCGTTTTTCTGATTGTCACTAGAAATTTGGGTTTCTCTCATTTTAAAGTCCATTTGCAATTGTGATGTGTTCTCTTTTGACAATCTACAGAAGTCAAATGATCTCTGATCTTTAGGCCTATCAGCATCCCCTTGGACACTCCACATCCCATGAACCACATCCACAAGCGACGGTCTTTGGTGTGCCACTTCCTGTTGAAGCTGCCTGTCTACCAGAATTAGCCTTTCCATAGGTAAGGCCCTGTCGGGGAAGGTGACGGGGAGCTGTCCAACCAAGACTCTGTGAAGGAGCTGAACAAACAGAAAACCGCTCTGCAAGGCTCATAGGAATGACTCCTTAGGAGTCATTCTCTCTAATCGACAGCAACAAAAACAAAGGTGATATTGCCTCATCATCTTTCTTAAAGGTAGGTGTTTAACATTTTTTAAAAACCATGGAACTGGGCTGGGCTCGGTGGCTCATGCCTATAATCCCAGCACATTGGGAGAACAAGGAGGGCAGATCGCTTGAGCCCAGGAGTTTGAGACTAGCCTGGGCAACATGGCTAAACCCTATTTCTACAAATTAAGAAAAAAAAAATTAGCCAGGAAGCGCATCCCTGTTGGCCCAGCTACTCAGGAGGCTGAGATGGGAGGAGGGCTTGAGCCAGGAGTTCGAGGCTGCAGTGGGCCACAGTCGCACCACTGAACTCCAACCTAGGTGACAGAGCAAGACCCTATCTCAAAACAAAACACACAAAGCAAAACAAAACAAAACATGGAACTAGACAAGCTCTTGCCTAATATCAACTTAGGACCTCTCAGGTTTCTCCTATTAAAAAATACAAATAAACCAAAAGCCACTAGACTTGAGCAAAGACAAGGAAGCGTGTGTCTAGCACATGGCCAGCATGTGTGGGCATAACCATAGTTAGATATTAAAACCCAAAGGTTGGTGGAAACGCTCAGCAGCCCGGTCCGTGCCCTCCCTTATCCAAGTGAGTGTGCCTTTGATCCCAGTGAGCCTCAGAAGCCTGAGCAGTGTATTAGTCATCATTTCTACTCTAATTAGAAAAGATTTTTTGTTCCCAGCCCAAGTTCAATCAGCATTTCAGTTAAACAGGTAAAAAAAAAAAGAGTTGGAAAAATCTTCGAGTCATTTGGCCCAAAAGGTTTATTTTAAAGATGAAGAGATGAAGTCACCTGTTCAAGACTGCACAGCTGGCTATCAGAGGACTCAAGGGCAGAGCTCCTGTCACTCCTCACTCCTAGTTCCAGGTTCTGAGAAACAAGCACTTTTCAGAAAGTGCTCAGCCCTCACCCCGAACCTCACTGCTCCTGGACAACCCTGCGTGTGGCGAAGCTGGAGATGTCTAAGAAATCACTGGCTTTTCTGCATTCTCCAGGGAGAAAGTTCCAAGGCGCTGGGAGCCGGGGCAGCAGGGTTTTCAGAGGCCTGCAGCGGGAGCCCTGCTTGCAGGGATGCCATCCAGATGTCCTCGTGTCCCCTCTGCATGTGAAAGCCTCACACTGCTCCCGTCCCCTCCAGTCCCCCCTGCGTCCCGCAGCAGCAGAGCTGCACGAGGCTTTCCCCAGCCCGGGGCACACATTCAAAACACCTAGGAATGCCACTGGGAACTCCCGCCTGAAAGGACAGGCCGCCCGCTGCAGGGCACTGAGATGGATGCAGGGACCTGCCCTTTTCCTCTGTCGGCGGGTTGCCTCCATTGGTCATTTGCTGTGGCAGGGCAGAAGAAAACAATGAAATCGCAGGGCATGCAGAAGTCAAACCGACACATAACCACACTCGGAGGAGAGGACCCAACTGCTAAGCAGCTTGCGTGGGAAAGTGAGAAAAGCATGGGGTTTTCACATAGCAGGTGGAGTTCGATGCAAACCATCCGGAGCATCTTGCTAATCATTAGCGATGGCACCTTTGTTCGGTTTCAAGGAGTGCAGTTTCAGGGGCAGTGTTCCCCCTTAAAAAAGAGGCGGTAAAAACAATATACATTTGTTTAAGCTTAGGATGTGAAACACACTGATGTCATGTCTCCTTAGCTTTCCAGGTGAAGGATCGTGGTGTCACCTTTAGGATGCCTCGCCTGAAGTCGGGACTCCCCTGAGCAGAATGATGGCTTCTCAGTGAATCCCACTTCCCACTTGCATTTCCAGAGACGAGTCTGGTTCCTCTAGATTCACACACACATAAAGAAATAGTTATCCTTCTCCTTGCCCCTGATCTCCCACTGAACAATGCCTGGGATATGTGGGTTCTGGAGCGTCTATCAGGAAGAATGTGTGGAGGATTTCTCGACCCCTATTATTTTCCTTTCTGTGTCCAAGGGATGTGTCGGTTGCTACCTGAGCAGAGGTGGCAGCTCCATATAGGCTGGCTAAGAGAAGAAAACTGTTCTCACTCAGATTCTATAAATTACCCGCATTCTCACTTTAATATCAAGTATGATATATATTAGAGTGCATGGTTTTGGCTAGAATCAATTTGGAAGGCTGTCAAATAAAACACAAAATGGGAAAATAAATCCAAAGGAAAATTGATGACATGATTTTACTCCCATTACATTCCACTTAACAAATGCATATGTTTTACAATATCTTTAATAATAATTATTAAACATAGTAAAATACTTCCAAACTTGGCTCATTGCATAATTGTACTTCGAGTGAAAAAAATTATCTGAAGTCTTGTCAATATGCCACTTCCTCCTCCCCCAGCTTTTAACAGAAGCAGCCTCCAGTGGAATAATCCAAGCTGTGTTCAAGAAGTTGGCAAGTAGGTCCAATTAAATGTGGTTTTACTGTATTCTGGCGTTTGCATATCTAGTTTGCCAAGAAGTAATCTTTCACAAAAAAAAAAAAAGAAAGAAAAAGAAAAAGAAAAAAAATCTGTACTGGCCCAGACAGAGCCTGGATGGTGCAATGCTTCACATAACTTTACCCCATGACTAAGATAATCGTTTTTTCTTAAATAGCTGTGGAAAACGTATCATACATCCATCATACTCCTATATGAATCACAGAACACCATCCTTTATGGAGCTTCTTACATTTATGCATGACAAACTGAAATTCATCTTCATAGCTCTGTTTATTTTAATTATTAAACTCAAAAGGGGTTAGCTTTTAGCCACCTGAGCTTGATGTATTTATTCAGGTGTACTCCAGTTGGATTATCTGAACGAGGCTATAAATGATCCTATTGACTATTAAAGACCGACCTGTCAAAGCTGCAGTCATACACATTCACAACCCCAGCTACCTGAAACTCAGAGGATAAAACGCTTCTCTAAGCTTTGCACATGAAATCCCCGGCATTCTTTCCTGATGTTTTACACACCCTTGATCCCTTAAGGAGGAGCTGACTCGTGTAGCCCCTTCCAGCGAACCAAGGCTCTACATGAACCATCAGCCGTATCCAAAGTCCAGATGGAAAGCTGTCAACAAAGAGACTCCTTCCACTCTGCCTACTACATGATTCATCCCTGGCATGAAGACAGGCCCGGAGATGGCCCCACCACCCCGACTCCCATAGGTGAGCCAGGAGAGAAGCACAGGTGCCCACTCCCCAAGTCAGCAGGGAGAAATCAGGTCAGAAAGTGCTGGAAAACACACAACCTGGCCTTTGTTACAAACCATCATGAGCTCATTAAAAACACATGCAGAAATGGTTAAACAAAATTCTCTAAACCTTTTACAAAATTGCCAGTCTATTAGAAGGACTGAGCTCACAGCAAACTCTCCCTTCCAATGTGTGCAATGGAGCAGCTAATGTCCTTTGGACTCTTGTCTATGGCATCAAGCAGAGGGAAGCTTGAGGGGGGGTTGTTTGTTTTTGGTTCTTGTTGTTGTTTTTTAACTTTTTTTAGAGACCAAACTATGAAATACATCAACCAAAATAATTATTTCACCAAACATGAATTATTATAGTCATTGCCTTAAAAAACTTATGAAAATTACAAAATAAAAAGGGAGATTTGGGTCATTATAGCAAGGGGAGAAAGAAGGAAAAAAAATAGATGACTGTGGCTCGAATGCTTTTGTGAGGTGGCATTGCATCAAAGAGCAAAGTGGACACGCTGAATGGGGATTCTGAAGGCATCCAATACTTGGCCCTGTTACGTGAAAAAGTTGGATCGTAAGTTTGACCCGTGCAATATTTACTCAAAGGTTTTCTTGTAAGCAGCATTGCACATAGCAGCATTGCATTCCATTGCATTGTGGCCTTTCACCAGGTGCCTCTTCCTCCAAATGGATATATTCGCTGTGATACAGTATAGCCATAGATTTGCATTACACCACAACGTGGGCTGCACCCGCACGTAAAAGAGCACACAGATGAGGCGAGGCCTGAGATTGAGATGCTCTGAGCTCTGCTGTGGCATGGACCACCTTCTCCTGGTGAGAGTGGAGTAAATCATTTTAATATGTGTGCCTCCCCGGGGAGCTGTGCCTATTCGTTATTATATATATTAATCATACTTTTTAAAATACTTATGATACAAGAGTAAACACGAACCAAAGCTTTCAGTCTTGATTTCTTCAGCCTGAAGAGAAAAAAAATATCTGTATCCAACTTAGCCTTTGGACTAGTTAATCAGATAGAGATTTGAAAGGGCTTTCAGAGATTTGGGATTTGAGAAAAGAATTACAAGTACAATGTAAGTTATATGAGATGTGCATAGCTAAACACGTACACACTACAAAACCCACCTGAGGATGTGGAATCTTTTTCATTACTATGGCATTTTAATTTTCACATTTCATGCAGAAACTGCTTTCCTGCTTAATACTGAAATAAACTTGAAACTATTAGTGCTTGGTGAATTTAAATCACAAAAACCCACGTTGAAAAAAGTCCACCTTGGTAGGAAGGCTTTAGGATAAGGAAACATTTCATCTTAGTGCAAAAAAAAAAAATTATTATTGTAATAGTGAGATCACCTCAAATTTGCATAGCATCTTTTCTCTGAAAGCTGAATGCTTTTGCATATTCATTTTCATGTTATTCTAAAGAAAAAGGTGACACGGGTATGGTTATGCTGGGCTTACAAATGGAGAAATGAAGGTATCGGGGTGGGTTTCCTCGGGTGTTGCATTGATACATCTTCCCCAACTTTCTCTTGAGCCTTCTTTCCAGTAGATGATGCTGAGAGGAGGTGAGAAACATTCCAGGAAACCAAGGCCAATTTTCAGATTAAGTGGAAAAATATTCAATTCTCCCATTTCAGCAGCAAACAAGTTTTGAGGATCCCGTTTGGCTGCCGCCCTCGGTCCATGTTTCATCTCTCCCTTCTGCACGTCCAGCAACAGCTCTGACAACCCTGCAGTGACTAGCTGCAAGGAGCAGTGCCTCGTTGTGGTTGAACAAATAACATGTTTTGGAAACCCAAGCCACCCTTTCGTAGCTGGAAGCAGAGAGAGAGAGTGAGTGTGTGTCGGTCAGGAGGATCCTGACAGGGTTTTAGCTCTTGGTGAGCCGGAAGGAGATGGGCCAAAACATGTCCTCTTTGACACCATCAGAGAACGTTCTGCTGTATGTATTTTTTAAATAGTTGATAGGGTCAAAGTCAGGAAAAGAAATAGTATCAATCCCATCTTAGATTCCATTGGTAAACATAGATTGCAGACAATAGTACGGGTAATCATGGTAAATAGATATTTGCATAATGCAAATTTTATCACTTAGGCATAACCAGAATGTTGATTTCAGATTCAGACTTGATCAAAGATGTGCCCAGAGCAAGGAATTCAGGCTTTGTGTGCCTCTAAACAGAGAAAAATTCATCTATAAAATGATAGATACCAAAGGTTTGGGGAAGGTACGAAATGTTTGCAAAGAGCTTGGAGTCCATTCACCTCCCCATGCCTGCTCCTCCACTTTCAGGATGAATGACACGGAAGTCACTGTTGCCCCTTCCAGCTGTAAGTTTTTGTGATGTTCGATCAGTCTCTGTGAAAAGGCATGTGATGCAGCAGTCTGTAAGGGGGATGATCAGACATATACCGTAGGTCTACAAATAATGGAAAACAATTGGGCCATTCTGGCCACTGAATTTTTATAATTTGAATAACAGAATTAGTTCATTATTTCAAAAGCCACCAGGCCAGAATGCAAATTTTAAAATTCAGGATACAGATGTAAGCTTGGGATTGTTTTTGGTTAGAAGGCTTACACGTTCTGTTATGTTAGGAGAGAGAAAAAAAAGCATATATGTACTACTAAATAAGAATAACAATAGGAGGATTGATCGCCTTAGTCTTTGAGGGTGTTACTTGACTGACTTTTAAACAGAAACACTCCAGTCACTTAAAATCCTTCCATGCTGGTCAGGCCTACAAACCGCCTGTCACACTTTGACTAAAATATTATTTTTACTGCAAGATAAGCACCTTTACAAAGCAAACTGAATGCATGCTGACAAGCCCTCCCTTCCTCCCCCTTTTGCACAGAAGTGATTCTAGTACTGCTTTGAGGCATCCCTCAAGTAAAATAACATATAAATAGAATGTGAGAAATCACCACATTTTCTAGACTTCACACTTACTATGAAAAGCAAAACTTCATTGTGACCCAACATATTCCCTAATTTATTTTTTTCTTTTAACCTAAGGATTTCATCCAATTCGATGTCGTGTATTGTCATGAGCCCCTGGAAAATGCCTCAGCTCTTTCATCTGCATGCTCAGCCCTCGCTCAGTGGGAATATGCAGTTCGCTGGTACCCAGTGGTAAATAGGGCCCATTTCAAATACAGTGTTCATTTTAAATTTGTTTCGATTTTTTTTCAGAATGGTAGAAAGTCAGACACAAAAACAAACTTGGCTTGAAAATTCAGTTGTGCAATGGTGTCAAAATCACTTGATGCATAAAATTTACCCTCCTATAGTAAATAAAAGGACATTGAGAAACAGAGAGAACCGACTATAAAGTATGAATTTTAGTTTGCATCTCAACAAAAATCAGAACTTAAAGGAATATTCCATCTGCCAGACTTCAGTTTCTTTCATTTTATTCAGTTGGAAAATCTCGGAGATTGTGGAGACCTCAAACAAATTTTATGCTAAGGGTTCGTGGATAATGACTAGGCTTTGAATATAAACCTGTCCCATTCTCCTCCGTCACATGTGTAAGCATGCGACCTTCTTTCTCAAAAACAGGTAGTTATAAAAATAACTTTTATAAATTAGATTTTCTTGAGCTATGGTTCTCTGCTCAAATTTCTTCTACTTCATAAAGCTTTTAAGTGACATTCAGAAACCATTATAATTAGAAAAAAATGGACTTTTTAACACTAAATACAAATCGTTGGCACCAACGTCTATGGTAACTGTGGCTCACAAACGACAACTACGTTTCTTAAATGTTTTAATTATCTATTATTGCACTGTTGTGCTTTTCCAAAAATTATCCCAATAGACATCCTTAGGAAGCTTTGCTGCCTAGTAAACATGTAATTGGCATTTCAATATTACCAAACAGCTAATTTACATGATAGAGTTCCAAAGACATGGTCCACAGAAAAGGTATGTGTATATTTTGAGGCTGTTTTCAAAAAGAAATTTTAAAAGAGTCAGATAAAAAAATCTAAATGCTCTCACTTTGATCAAAGATCATTTCAGAGCATTAGACATACAAAAATGTTAAGGTCTTTAACAATCGTCTCAAAGGCAAACTGCATTAAATATGATTTTTAAAATAAAATGAATGTGTCCTGCTTTACAGTTTTAGGTAATATATATTTATAAATCACACATGATAAGGATACATCCTTTTAAGCTGCCACATATCAAAAGTTAGCTCTGGTTTGCCTAGCATCCATAAATAAGGTTATGCTATTCTTTCAAGTTCATACCATTGTGTATGCATTATGTATTGAAACAACAAATTTAATCTGTCCTATGAATGTTTACCAATATTCAAATACATTTTTCAAGCTCCACTTCAAATTAACTACAAATATACCCTTTACAAACATGAATATTTGGGGCAATATGACTTTTTAAAATTCCTATGTAGTCATATTAACCATACATATTGACATTTAATAAAAGCTACTTGATTTAATGATTAACTACAGAGATTATAACAAACTGTAAATAAGTCATTTCCGTGAATGGACTCTCTCTGGGTGTCACACGGCCTCTCAAAGCCACTCTAAATATCCTCACTGAAACTGTTACTGACTAATGTGCTACATTTTAAAGCCAAATGGGGTTTTCACTCCTTTCCTGCCAAACTAACTAGAGAATGCTCCTATAGCAAATTGCAAGCTTAACTGCAAACCATTTCCAAAAATTAGAAAAGGAGATACCTTATTTGGCCATATGTGCCCCAAAAGTCAAGAAAAATTTTGGTTTTCAAAGAATTTTTTTTTTTTTTGTAAAGTACCTACAGCTAAAGAAAAGTATCGTGACCACATAGACCTAGGAATTATGATGCACAGTAAGTTAGTAAATGTTAGAATCGAATCAGGAAAGTTACCTGGATAATTTTTTTAAAATGCTGATTTATTTCAAGTTCTTGAATATTTTTAGACAAATACTACCCCATGAACCTAAATTACCTGGATGATTAATTCAACAATTTATTTAGTGTAAGCAGATACAGTATAAAGTATTTAGACTTAAAAAGAAAAACTTTTCATGCCATTGTTTCATTTCTGTGACCTCATCCTTTCTGATTACAGTGTTTTAAATTTGGAGTTTAGCTTCTTTCATGAGAATTACAAAAGTTAATTAGTAAAGATTTTTTTAAGGGGTTGGTTCGCAAAAATACTGAAAGTCTAATTTCTAAAGTGCCTCTGAAAATGAATATTTCTAAAAACCTCCCGTGTCATCAATAAAATCTGATTACTTTAGCTATCCTTTTATAATATTAAGGAAATGTAAGCAAGGGTGAAGGTCCTAGACATATAAAACGTTTCTTTTTTATGGAAGTAAACCTACTCGGAGTTGAAAGATAAGTGGTTCTACATTTTAAACCAAGGGGTTATATACAAAGATATTTTGCCGTGTTTTTGTAGGCAAAGGTAGAAAAATTTTAACATAAGGGACAAAATCCTGTCAGTGTGATAAACTTGGATTACAGCCAAAATGAAACTCCTGAAAGCTATTTGCTTTTAAAAACTAAAACTATTCCTTTATTTTTAAAGATGGTATCTTTAGCATTTTAATGTCAAGTAATTTCAGTGAAAAGGACGGAGCTTTTTCTTTGCTGCATTTCAAATTCACACACAATTCACTGTACCTTATCAGCAAATTCAAGCATTGCAACAAACAATTATAACCAAAATTTAGGTCAGTATCTACAAATTAAAATCTAAAATTATCTCAGTTTCCTAGTCAGAGCATGCGAAACTTTTCCTCGTTATAGTGGAAATCAAAGAATGTTTTAAGCCTTATAGGAATAAAATAGTCATGCAATGCAGTAAAGTTTGAGGTCTTAAGACCATTAAAAAAAAAACCTTATCTGTACAATGGGATTTCTTGAGTCAAGGCTTCAAAGAGTCCGTGTGTGTTTTATACGTAACACGTGGAAGTTCAAGATTTTTTAAGTAGTGTCACTTCTTGGTTAAAAAAAAAAAAAGATTTTTTGATGGTAGTTTGAAAGATTTACTTGGAAAATGAGTATTTTTGCCATTTTAATGTTACCTGTGCTAAAATGCTAATACAGTGTTCTCCTTTTCCCAGCCTTTCAATAACCTATTTGTAGATATTCATAAAAAATGTTAAAGAGAAACTCCATTTGATTCACCAATTAATCTGATAGCATAATTAACCAGAAAGGAAATCCGAAACTAGTATCCTTAACACTTTATACTTCTTGGAGCTTCCCTAGGGTACCCCTAGCACACAATGCTGGAACCACATCACTCTAGTCCATAATTGATTATCTAAAGGAAAAAGAACTTTTCAAAAGTAACTAAAACTATATATTTAAAATATACTTATGTATCAGCCAGATGTCAAAGGAGGGATCAGTTTTAATGGTTTCCAACATGATTACATGACAAATTAATTTCCTCTTTTAAATGTGGCAAATAAAGGATTCCTTCATTTCACTTATCAAATGTGGCAGTTTGCATCATTAATATTCTGTTCTAGTTTTGCAAAGAAAGTTTTAAGAAGCTATTCTAAATCATTTCAAAATATTATAAGTATATCCAGTTAAGATTAAGATAATGTTCCTCACTTAAAATTAGATGTTAGTCCATGGAACTAAATTGTCAAGTAAACGCTCAACATCTTCAGGAAACTGTGAGATACTTTGACCAGTTACTATAGGAACTGAAAATAAAAAGTCCCCTTCCCTCCCTTTTTTATAAGCTTGTAACTGCTCAAGAAATTATTCTATGAGGGTCAAATGTACATTCCCCTTTCATGTGAAACAATATTTGGCTGGTTAAAACCAAGGGTAAGTTACATACTTTAAAAATTCTGTTTTAGGGAAAAAAAAAAGGCAGGGGGATGAAAATTAGGATTCCAAATTATGTTATTATACTTCATGACAAAATCCCTGTGGCTTCCTATCCAAAGCCCCCAGGTAGTTCGTAAATGGTATATTTTCAAACTTCAGACCTTATACCCCACTTATGTAGAGGTTAAAAATATTGACCTTACTATAGGCCATTGGATATAAAGAGTTTACCTTTGACAGTAAGAATGTAAAATTTCATAGTCATATTTCTATTTAAGGTTGGAAGTTAGAGACAAGCGCAGATTTACAAAACCTCTCTGTGCCTGCTACCTGACTGCTTGCACTCAGGGTTGTTTGTGACAATTCCCCTAGCGTATCATCCGCATGTGTGAGCCTTCTGTCAGTTCCCTACCCAGGTCAACCAGCAGTGTTTCTCACCCTGACGTGTACCCAACTGGGTACGCATAAAGTTGGGACAATCACAAAAAGTAGGGAACAGAATTCTTTTAAAGGCCCATGTATTTAATTACATGTTTAAAACTGGAGAATTAAAACCTGGAAACTTTCGAGTTCTCACAGCAACAAAAAGGATGTATATAGCTAATCGTGAACAATTGCATGCCTGCTAATTCAATTGCCTAGAATTCCAGTCATTAGCCAAGCGGTCTTCCAAATTAAAACATCCGGTCTCCTTCAATTTTCCACTTAAACCAGAACACAGGAGAATAGATTTGACCAATCAACTTAGGATAAAATTACACATGAAAAGTGACTTATGGTATATATGGATTAGTAGTTGTACAGTGTATTTTTAAAAATCTATGCTGCCACGTAGTTTCATGATTCATGAGTTTCTAGGGAATTACCTCAACATTCTTGATCTAGATTGTGAAAATGGGTCACATTTTTTAAACGTGCATTTTGTATCTTCTTAAGTGACTAGAATGTCTGCACATTTTCCATTCGAGTGATTTAAGGCATTCTAATAATTTCATGAATTCCGATCACAATTGACATTAAAGATGCCAGCTATGACACATATTTAGAATCTATACACTACATAATCACAATAAAAAATACACACAAGAAATTCTCAGTTCATATAATTTATTGCAGTTAGCACACAGTTTAAAAATTCACCAACACACCAATAGTACAAAACTAAACAGCATTATAAGTTATTCCCCCCTCAGGAAAATAAAACATACTATGATTGTCAAAGCTAGATGTCAGTCTAAGTTTTAGAACAAAGGAAGAATGTGAAACTAAGAAAAGGAAAAAGCAATCACTCACAATGACCACAAAAAGAAAATCCAAAAGTAAGTCCGTTTTCTCACAGACATTGATTGTCTTCTCTAAATTAATAAAAATTATTTTAACATAAACTGTATTTAAAAAAAACTAGAAACTCTTCAAGTAACTAAAGATAATGCTCCAAGGCCATTTTCACAGCTTTTTTTTGTTTGTTTGTTTGCTTTAAATGCCATTACAGCCAAATTAACACACATTTAACCAAATATTTCCAAAACAGTCCAGCAACACACAATGGAGTTTTCCATTCAGTATCTTAAGCACAAAAATAGGCTATGTTTACAGTAGTTAAGGCGATCAAATTTTAAACAAAAGCAATTAAAAAAAAAAAAAAAGGGAAAAACAGCAAACGTTTTCCATGCTACTCCCATAGACCTTATTTGTAAGTGCAAGACAGGAAAACAAACACTGTGCAAAATGCTTTTGCCTTGCGTGCTGGTCATTAAAACCACACGTTAGGCTGCAGCCTCTGCTGCCGCAATCCACATAGTCTACTAACCCCCTTCCCCATGTCAATCAAGGCAGTCCAGTCCTTTCAGCCTGGGGCTTTTTCAGTCCATAGAATCTTTTCATGAGTTGGGGGTGGAGGGTGGGGGGGGGGAGAGTAAGGGAGGGAGGGTAAGGAAGAAGGGGAGAAAAAAAAAAAGGGAGCAAAAAAAAAAAAAAAAAAAAAAAGAGAGAGAATGACCTATTGTCAACTTGTGCAGTAGTTATTCTAAAAATGCTCAACTGGGTAAATGTGTACACCTAAACTCTGAGCTGGCATGGGTTTTGTGCAATTAGAAGTTTGTTATAAATGCACACTGCACATGCAAATCTTTAAGCCGTTTGTAAACATTTATATTTTCCTTGTTATGTAGCGAAGTTATCAATTTGCAGCTTAAGTTTTTATTCAGCTTAACAGTTTCAACTTAAAGACAGTGGGAAAGTCAATTTAAATTATATAAAATAAAAATAAAAACAGTGCATTTACGTTCTTCATAACACCAGTTTTTTTCCCAAATGGTGCTATTTTTCTAAGGAAATTAAATAATTTTAAACTCACTCGTTAAAGTTATACAATGCAAACAAAGACAAAAAATATATTGAAACTCATGCATTTCTGTAGCGTTAATATTTACTTTTCAAGACTCAACTAAGAGCATCAACACAACCTGTCAAGTTCTTTGACACCCCCCCAGCCCATGTAATCAATTACAGTATACAATAACAGTAATTCACATTTTTAAACACACAGTTCAACACTGCTGAAGCTGCAATATCCTTTTTCATCCCAAGCAAACCTTCACAAGACAGTGTCCCAGTGATCCCAGTGTAGTTTCAGCATTTCTCTCACTGGGAACCATCAGAAAACCAGAAGTTGCCACAGAAAGTTTTAAGTCAACTGCTTGTTTAAAAATAGATAATCCAGCATTTCAGAAATTTTCCATTTGGGTCTAAAAGCATTCAGGTTTCCAACAGCCAGAAAAAATTCATGCAATTTGAGACATATAAAGAGGCTAATAAAACTGGAGGGAATTTCTACTGAAAAAAAAAAAAATTGTTGGGGGGAAAAAAAGAGCTCAAAAGACAATGCAGTGTTGACAAAATTAAGCCATATGAAAGCATTTTGTGATAGGACGATTCGTTTAAAAGGTTCTTATTGGCTTACTTCCCCTACCCCCTCAAAGGAAAAACACCTCTCTATTCTGACTTGCTCTAAAGTTTCTTTTATCAGAATGCTAAATTAGTGAGATTCTCATGCTATTCTAAAGTGCAAAAACAAGTTAATATCCCAACTTTTTATTTCCAGGAAACAAGACTGCTTTTAGACCGTACCACAACTATATAGAGATCTATTTATATATATGTATATATATATATATTATTTATATATATATAAAATTATTTCCAAAGTTCTTGAGAGCTATCTTCTAAGGTCCAGTCTCTGACAGTAGGCAAGCTCAGTGCTTCGCTTTTGACCGACAAGGAGTTCACCAACTCACAGTGGAACTTGCGAATGTGTCTGTACAGGTCCCCGGACTGCGTGAACCTGCGCTCACACCACTTGCAGGCGTGCGGCTTCTCGCGGGTGTGCACCACGGCGTGGCGGCTCAGGTTGTGCGAGTACTGGAAGCTCTTGCCGCACTGGGTGCATGTGTAGGGCTTCTCCCCCGAGTGAGTCCTCTCGTGGCGCTTGAGGGTGTACATGCAAGAGAAAGTCTTCCCACACAGCGAGCACGTGGGCACGTTGACATCGGCGGCGGGCTTGCTGCGGATGCCGTCCTGCTCGCGGAAGTGTGTGCTCAGGTGGATCTGCAGGATGTGGGGGCTGGGGAAGACCTTGTTGCACAGGGGGCACATGAAGATCTGGCCCGCGGGGCTCAGGATGTTGGAGACGTAGGGGAGCAGACTGCTCTCCATGCCCCCCTCCACCTGGACGCGCTCGCTCTCTGGGGTCATCATCTCATCATCGCTGGCTTTGTCCTCCCGGTCCAGCTCCCTCAAGACCGAGTCCTCCCTCAGAGGAGCCAGATGGGCCGGCTCATACTGTACCCTGTTATTAGTGCTCACACTTTCTTTCACAGTGCTATGTTCCATGTCATAGTCATTAGTGCCAACATCACTCTCATCACAGGAAGCCTCTTTCTCCACCTTCACCTGCACCAGGTTGCTTCTCAGCACGTCCTGTGAAGAGAAATAAGAGCTGTTCAGATTTTCAACTCCTGAAAGGCTGGACTTGACAGACAGGTCCAGCACACAGTCAACATCTGCCGAATCCCTCACGGAGGTGACAGACCTCTGGGACAAAGACTCTGTTGAGCTGCAGGGGCTGGCTACTGTTTTTCCAGCTGCTGTGGCGTGTGGCTCTGCCTCTCCGCCAGCCTGGGGGATGCCTGCTGAGTCTGAGGGCAATCGCATCCACATGTTCCCAGGCTCGGCCGCCAAGTCCCTTTTGCTGGGCAGGATGTTCAATTTTTCATCTTCTCCTTCATCTTCATCACTGGGCAAATCGCCTGCCATGTGGCTGCTGCCATCGGAGAGACTCTCGACTTTGTCCGAACAACTTGAAGCATCTTCTTCCTTTTTGGTGCTGTCTGCCTCCGTGGTAGCTTTCTCTTTCAGCTTCTTTTTGCAGACTTTGACAATGTCATACATGTGGAGATAACTGGCAGCTGCTAGCACGTCTTCAATGGGCAAGTCTTTGAACTGGAGTTTCCCTTCATACATGAATTCAAGCAGGAGAGCGAAAGCGGGGGCTGTAACAATGTCGCTGTTCAGATGAACAATGTCTCTTTTGTCCAGCTGGTCCTTGTAAAAGAGGTGGAAATACATGCTGCATGAAGCCAGTACAGCTCGGTGCGCTCGGAACTGGGCATCTCCCACCAGAACAGTGCAGTCACAAAGAAAACCCTGGTGTCTCTGCTCGCTCAGACACTGCAGCAAATGTCTACTATGGTCTGGAAACTCCATACTGTCTTCATAACCTGGGGAGACAGGAATTTCTCATTAGAGCCTGGTCAGGAACAACTTTTCAGTGCTCTAGTCCCCATATAAAAAAATTAATTCCGCTTTGGCCGCCGTGGTACATGTCCCTGAATTTCAATCAGGCTTATGACCCAGCACTACCAAATCACACGGACGAGACCTAAACGCGAGAAGGAAAACGTGCACTTTCTCAACTCCTTACCCTCGCCGGACAGCCTCCGACGCATCTCCATCTTCCCTGAACCCAAGCTTTCAAAGCCTTCCTTTAACTACAGTCTCTCACTAAGAATAAGAATTTAGATCTCTTTCAGAAGAAATTTAACTAACTCTACTTATCAAATTATGTCCTACAAAACCTACAAAATAGCTTTAATTTCAAAGGAAACAACTCATATAATAAACAAAGAAAGTCCCAAACATATCCTGACACATACAAGAAAACTTGTTCAACCATCCTTTTCCTTTTATTACTTGTGCTACTTGACTGTACTTAGAAAGCACAGTTTAAACACACACACACATTTGGCTGATTCAAGAAAAAAAAAATGAAATTGCATAATTAGTCCAGAAATTAGCAAACAACTTACTTTTAAAGTCAGAGTGGTACAACAAAAGCCCTGTGTATAAAAACAGATGTTAATGCCTTCAGATTTGCAGGTACAGCACACATGTGCGAGATCAGGAGCTGCACCAGCAGATGGAAAAGATCATCTTTACTATGAACAAATCCAAAGATTTTTCAAAATGAACTGAGAAAAAAATTGTTATATTTCTTCGTAGAAACTGTACTTTTAGAATATTAGGAACCAGAGGGGCTTTATTTAACTCTGAAAATTCTCATCTAAACTTTGATCCATTGCAAGGCAAAATGAGTTTCCTATTAAAATTAATTCTAACTTTTAAAAATAAAGGCATATAACGCTTAAATAAAACTCAAAAGCTTTACAGGTTCAACTTTTTTTTTTTAAAGCCTTTTTAGAAAAAGAGAAACTTTTTTTCCCCTCCTGGTTCTGCCTTACCTCAGCCAACAGAAAATACTTTGTTTCAATATAATTTGATATAGTTTTGTTTTCCCACTAGCTTCTATTCTTGCAAATATTCATCATTGCCCTGGTTTTCTGATGAGGGAGAGTGAAATGGACGGAGGGGAGAGGCAAAGATGTACAAAGGGTCAGAATTCAACTGCGGTGGGTAAACTCCTGAAAAAGAAAGACCCGACTTCCCCTTTCCTGTGGCCAGAAGCGAGGCTCCACACCACCCATCTCAGCAAGTGCATTTTGGGAATAGATACACTTAATGTAATATTCAGAAATTACTTCCCTTCTTCTTCTTCTTCTACACCTTGCCCAAGACAGACTAAAACTTTATCCTAACCCCACATACATTCTGCAAGATGCCACTGCTAGAATAAACTAAGATTTACAATACAATCACTTTAAGTGCCCCACAGCTAACATCAATCCTAATCCTTGAGAAGGCTAAAAATAAAGATTGGAGGGCAGCTCACAAGGTAGCCGTGATCAAATTAGGAGGCTGAGAGGACAGAGAGGGACGAAGAAGGAAGCTTATAAACATCTGATCCAGCTGACTGTGGCCATATGGCAGCTGCTGCCCAGATAAAGAGATTAAGAATAGAGGAGTGCGATTACAGCTGTCTGGCCAATTCAGGCAGCTCAAATCTACAAGTTCTAAATTAGTCGCTAACACAAAAACTCCTGCAAATAATTATTGTTATGCTGAAATAAAAGATCTCTTAAATATATATTTGAAAGAGAAGTGAGGAAACCAGTCAAACTATTCTCCTGGGGACAAAAGTTTTTTTTTTCTTCTTCTTGAAAACCTTCAGTTTCAAAAGCACTACAGCTGTATGTTTCAGCAGTGCTGTTCAATGTTTTGAAGAATAAAGTTTCACAGTGGAATTAATTACACAACAATCTAGCTTCTTAACTAGAATAATCTTCTCATATAAGTTTGAATGCTGGATTCCAGACAGTTTAGTATTTCCCCACCACCACCATCCCAGTCAAATCTAAATAGCAGTGAACAACAAAAAAGCATTTTAATCCAACGTGATTTCCAAAAGCAGTATTTTAAAGCCTTTCTTAACATTTCAAAACTTGACATATTTCTGTGTATTAATTTACTCGCTCAAGTAAAAGGGATAAAAAATTAAAACTAAACAAGCTCAAGACTTTCAACTCCAGTAAGATGTTCATTTAATCCTCAATTTCATATATTATTCCTAAACTGGGTTAGAAAAGTAATGTGATTTTTAAAATTAAATAAACAAAACACCAAAACAGAAATATGCTCAATCTAATCTCTTGCTACTCCTACCTTTAGGACACATAAACCTGATTAAGTCCTTTCCTCTGAGTCCTGCTGGCTCCAGGTCTGTTACATCGGTGGAAAAAAAGCAGACTAAGAGAGACAGATGCAAAGTGGAGATGATGTTAGAGAGGAATGAGATACCTTCTCCACCACAGATCCGCACACACTAACTCCCTGTCTGTGTGTTAGAATAAAAGGCTGAGGGATGGCAGGCTGTCAGCTGCTCTGACATCATGTTCAGATGGAAATGCTACCTCCAGCTGTGCTCCTTTTAATGCCATATGCTACTCCTCTACACTCCTGCCACCAGCTTTTTCTTAGGAGAACTTTTCTCTTCTGTTAGTATAAACAAAATACTTCAAAGTCTTCCTTTTTTTCCAAACTTTCTAACAGAAGAAATTGAAAAACTCAGCATATGGAGTTCTACTGTATTTATGGAATAGCAACACTTCTGTCTTAAGTTGGTGGACTGGCTTACATACTGACAGCACACTCAAGCCACGGTGCTATTCAGGAAATCCAGATTCACTTTTATTTAACTCCAACGTTTAGTTTCTAAGGCAGTTTAGGGATATTTTTAAACCAACCCATTTGACATCTCCAGTCCCATTTCAACATTATTACCGCACTTTTTTTTTTCTGCTGAGATAATGGTATACATGTCTCAAATGTTGGCAGACTTCTTCAGAACCATTACTTCGGACTGGTTCACCTTATTATTTCACTCTTATTTAATGACTTATCTACAACTACCTTCTCAGAAAAATTTCCTACACTGCCACAGTCAATGCAAATTTCAATTCTCAGTACCAACAAGCTGAAACTGCACTTTCTGAAAGCCTGGAAAGTACTTCAGTTCAACGAGACCAATTAATAAACTGATACAACCTGCTACAGTCACTTAAAATGAATGCTGCACCTGCATATCTGATCTTTCTGCTCAGAAAAAGCAGAACCTTGCCTTCCCCTTGATCTGTGTCCCTTAACAATCTTTTTTGTGTGTATGGGGGGTGTCACTCTGTAATGTTTAATGATCACAAGAAAATCTTTGTGTGGGGGGAAGCCAGGTCTAGTAAGTTTGAGAACTTTTCAGCCAGAGTTTGTGGGTCTTTTCTAAAAGC
Organism: Theropithecus gelada; assembly: GCF_003255815.1. Lineage (NCBI taxonomy): Eukaryota > Metazoa > Chordata > Mammalia > Primates > Cercopithecidae > Theropithecus > Theropithecus gelada. The sequence continues at coordinate 217,819,896 of NC_037668.1, read as the reverse complement.
TGATGAAACTGTAACGCGACCCGGGCTGGGCTGACCGGTGCCGGGCAGGGTGCTGCGACATCTCTGAATGTCAAATACATCTCCTCAGACTCTTGAGAGGGCGAGGGGTAGAAAAGGAACTGGGGCCTGAGGCGTCAGCGTCCCAGCCCTGGTGATAACCACTTCGTTCCCATTAGAAAGCCGTGGCGGAGAGTTAAATAGTAACAAAACCCGACGACTCTCCTGTCCTTCTCGCTTTCCCAAAGTCACAAACCTAACTTTCTCCAACTTCGCGGTGAGTGACATAATTATGAACGCTTAGTCCAGGAGACATCCTTGGGCGATCAATTTCTTTCCAGCCACACCACCTATTCTCCACAAATGCCCTCGCCCTATTCCAATATATCAGACATTAATCACCCCATTTACCCAGTGGGGTGGGGGGTGAGTGACAGTTTAATGAGTCCCAAGCACCGCAATGGGCCAGCGACTCCCACTCCACAAATCAACCCCTTCACGTCTCGCTACCGCGGATCCATAGAGATTTTGTGAGGTTGGGGTTTTGTTTTTCAGAGAGGTGGGGGCGGGGATGCCGAGTGGGGAAGCAATGCAAATCTTTACGTAGTTCGCCGTGCATAAAACACACGGGGAAAGAGGAAGGTTAAAACCACAGGGAAGGAGGTGGAGGGCGTAGAGCCGGTGCAGCAGGAAAACACCTTCAATAACAGAGGAGAAAACAGAGCCGGGTCACGGCAACAACAAAAGAAAAGTCGTAAGAAGCAGCCAGCGGGAGGAGGGTGGTTGCTACCGCTTCCCCGACGCCGCGACGCGCGAGCCCCCGGGGCCTCCGGGCAACTGCACCAGCCCGGGAGGGCCCCCTCCCCTGCCGGCCCCCTCCCCCGGGCGCCACTGCAGCTGCACCGGTCCCCGGAGCCGCGGCCGTCCCGGGCGCCACTGCAGCTGCGGCGGATCCCAAGCCCCCTCCCCCAGCCCGCCGCCCTCCGCACCCGAGAGGCGCCACCGCAGCTGCACCGGCCGGGAGCCCGCCCCGCGCCGCAGCTGCACCGGCCCGCGGGGGCGCGGCGCGGAGCCGGGAGCCCGCACCCCGCCCGACCCCGCAGCTGCAGCGGCCCGTCCCCGCGGCCGGGCCTCCCGCAGCTGCGCCGCCCCCCGCCGCCCCAACAGCTCCAACCACACAAACTAACTCCACTCGCGGGGGCGCCCCCGGCCCGGCCCGCCCTCCGCCCGCGCCGCCCAGCCGGCCGGGGCCGCACAGCTGGCGCCCCCCGCCCGCCGGGGTGCCGGGGCGCGGAGGGGGCGCCGGGTCAGGGGCCAGGGGCCGGCGCCGGGACTCACACGGAGCGGCCCTAAGTCACCGCGTCCCCGCCGCCGCCGCGTCCTCCGCCTCCTCCTCCTCCTCCTCCCGGCCGCCGCCGCCGCCGCCGCCGGACTTGGTGGGCTTCCTCCGGCTCTTGCCCCCCTCCCTCCCGGCCCCCCCGCCCCCCAATCCCGGCTCCGTCGCCCGCTCCCCCCCGCCCCTCCCTCCCGCCCACCCCCGCTGGCAGCCGGAGGAGCGCGGCGGAGCGAAGAGGGCCCCACTCTCAACGGCTCCCCATGGCAGCAGCCCAGCGGCGGCCGCAGCCTGCCAGACACAGCGAGGGAGCGAGCGAGGGAGCGAGCGCGGAGCCGCCGGGCAGGGTGGGGGGGGCGGGGGCGGGGGGCCGGGCGCGGGGGAGGGGGAAGGGAGGGGGCGGGAGGACGCACCACGCACGCACGCGGCGGCGCCGGCCAGATGTTCCCCCCACCCTCAGTCCGCCCCTCTCCTTCCCCTGCCTCCCTCCCTCCGGGCGTTGGGCTTCTGCGATTGACCGAAAGCGGCTGGACCGGCGCTCCCCGCCCGCCCCCAGCCCTCAGACTCCTCCAATGGGAGGGCGGCTCTTCGGGAAGGCGGAGGGGGTGGCGGGCAGTCGTCGGACTGACAGGGGGGCCCAGCCAATGGGGGTGGCGAGCCGGAGCTGCCCTCCCGCGCGTGCCAATCGCAGGCAGCAACTGTTGGGGTGGGCGGGGCTCGGGCGGGCGGGGGCCCGGAGCGAAGAGGCGCGGGGCGGAGTCCTCGGGCGCAGCGGCGGTGGCAGCAGCGGCGCCCCTCTGGGTGACTTGGCCGTGAGAAAGTGAAAGGAGCCCGCAGGCGGCGGCGACAGCTGCGCTGGGAGGGGCTTGTTTCCAGGCTCAGAGGCCCCGCGCACTCTGGGGGTGCGGAGCGAGCTTTTCGGTGTGCACCGTGACAACCACAAACACACTTTTAAACGTAGTGGGGCTTGGCTGCTGCGAGTTACGCAGGTATCCTGGAGAGGCAGGGCACCCGGGGACACGGATGACTCGAGGCCCTCTTCGGGTGTCTCTCTCTGCTCCCTCCCGTGGGGGTGACGACGCCCGGGTCCTCGCCTGCCCGTGCGCAGGGGAGCGGGACCGAGGAGCGCTCTCCCTCCGTCCTGCGGCGTCCCGCGCCCAGGTGCACATCGGGGAGCTGGGGACGTGAGCAACTCAGGCAGTTTCTGGGAGTCGTTCTTACGTCATCATGTCACGGGCAGAACAGGGCAGAGCGCCTGCCTTTCTCGCAAAACCCTCCTGTCCGTTGTGTACTTACACTGTTACAAGTAAAGACTTCCCCAACTGACCAAATTTTAGAGCATTACAGTAAAATTGGTACTTGCAGATGCCTCAGCTTGATTCCTTAATTGATACGTATCTAGCCACAACTTTAAACTGCCGAGGGACGATGTAAGACTGCTGTGTCGCTTTTCTTTCCTTCAAATAAACTTTTGCTCGGTACCTGTTCTTGGCAATTAAACTGCGTTAATCACAGCCACAAAGACGTGGAAATGTCTGCCGTGAAGAAATTGGAAATCGTGTTGAGGCAAGAATTACAAGTAAAAAGTTGAATAACAGGTGGTGGGGGAGGGGGAATGGCTGAAGAATATAGAAAAACAAAACAAAACAAAACAAAAACCCAACTTCATAGAGAGGAAATCAGTTCACTAGTAATTGTCTAATGAAACGTGTTTAGTCTTTGCTAACAGAACCCAGACTGGCAAGCCTGTTGCTAACCAACTTGCCAGGAGACCTTTCAACTGGGCAAAATGTGCTTTCACTTTGTTCCAGGTCAAATGGGTAAAGTAGCTTGAAAGTATTGTGTGGGCAAATCAGACATGTTGAATTGCTAATGAAGTAAAAACAGGAGCAGACAGAATTCCTGGAACTGAAATAGCTTTGGGATATCTTGTTAGAAACAGTAGTGATGTGTCTACTTTTTTCTCAACCCTCTACGCCCTCATGATTCATCACTGAGGTCAAGGATATCCTATGAGAACTAGAGTTTTTGTATTCCATGAAGGCTATTGTTGTATCTGTGCTGTCGATGAATTCTAGGTCTTTTCAGTCTAGCGGTAGAAGGCCCAATTTCAGTCTGACCTGTTTCAAGGTAGGGAATAAATGTTATTCAAGAATGAAATATACCGGCACACAAAATGAGATGTGAAAAGTGCATGTTTCACCAACAAATTCAGGGAAAAAGAAATGTTTGCATTATCAAAGCTGTTTCTCATCTACTAAAAGTTAAAATTAAGGAGAGTGACAGATCTCTAGATGAGTAGACATAAAGTAATTGATAGTGTCAGGATATTAAACAATTCATGAAAATATTAGGACACTCAGATTATCTCCAAAAAGCTTAGAAACTCAGCTGTACTGCATCTAAAGCCAAGGCATAGCTGTAACAAAATGTTTTATAGAATGTACCTACAAGTGGAATAACAGCCCCAAAGATGTGCAGGAGACATTGCTACATCAAAAACTAACCTGTGTGTGTGTGTGTGTGCACTGTGTTTCCCTAACAGTCATTACTAGAATCCATTTTGGGAACTGAGCAGTGTGGCCAGGAAATATAGATTAAATGGATATTTAAGGAAGCAAGTCTGTTGCCCCTCAATTGCTACAACCATTTTATACAGAGTCCCTTAGTGTGACTGTCTTTTATGCCCTTTTTTTCATATTTAAATAAATTGTTTTACTCTCTTTGTTTTAAACTGTCTTATAAACTTATCGTACAAATGATACTTTTAATCCTTTGGAAAGTTATCACCATGAAAATTGGAAATAAAAGTAGGCTGGTATCACAGGAGTCGTAGTACAGAATGAGTACTATTTTTATTTAATGCCCATTGGAACCATGGAAGGTAATAAGTCAAAGTCTAAATATCCCCTCAAGTAAGCACCTCAAAGTAGGGTGTTTACCACGATATAACAGGCTTAGCAAATTACCATGACACAAAGCTGCTTGACAGAGTTTGTCATTTTTTTGTTTGTTTGTTTTTTAGCTAATAATCTATACTTCTCTCCCGCCCCCCCACAGTGGGGGGAAAAAAGGGCAAAAAGTATACATTCTAAGCTCTTGGCAAAAGATACCATACTTTCTCTCGGGAGGAATCCAGTCCTGTACGGTTCCAGTTAATCCATTCTAGGTGTCCTGAAATTAAGAGTGATACAAATGAATCCTCCTTGCCAGGGAACAAGTTTTATGTGCTAATAACATATTCGTTTCAACTAATAACAATTTAATAGTATAAAATGTTGATGGATCAAATAAAATTTGATGAGCAACTCCATAAAATGAAGGTCTGACTTTTAAGTGTGAACCACAGCTCAAATCTCTGAAAAACCTCAGTGTTTTTATTACACTTTATGCAATAGGTCACATTGAAAAAGTTATCTTGGAAACTAGTTTTTGGATATTGATGTTTTATAAATGTATTAATTTCCTATAGGAATGGAATTTTTCTTTAAAAATTAGGGAGGCAAACAATAGTAAAATAGCAGGTATTTGAAGGTATTATATTGATAATATAATAACTATAAAATCTAATAAAATGTAAGTAGAGGTCAAACTGATTTTGAACCTAGAGAGGAAAAAGACACTAAACTGGAAAGTTTGTTCAAGCTTCTGTTAAGCCCACTCATTTTCAAGATCAGAGCATACGTGAACTTCTATGAACTTATTTAGATTTTTTCTCTCTGTGTCTGTCTCTCTTCTGGCATGTAGAAATGAACAGGTTGATATGGTCTAAAGGGAAAAGGAAACCCTGAAACGCAGTTGAGACAGTGATTTTAAAAAAGTAAATGAACAAACCAGAACACACATCACAACAATAAAGTGGACAGGGAGCATGCTTTATATAGCATCTTTCTTAAAATACGTATTTTATGCATTTATAATTCTCTATAATATATTCTAATCTTATCTATAAAATATATTTATAATTCTGCAAAGCACATTCTATGTCAAATCGTTCCCTGGGTTATAAATTCTATGATACTTGAATCTATTTATTAAATTCCTAAACTGTGGTAAGCCCTAAATTGGAGATAATTCAGCCTGATTCTCAGCCCTGGAGACAGAAATAATGTTATAAACTCTTGATGAAAAGTCCTTAGCAGGTTTGCAGCAGGCATTGGTGGTATACCAATGAAAGCAGAATGAACCTACACCAGTGATTCAAACCTGCTGAGGCTTAAGGACAGAGAGGAGCAAAGGATACAGTCTCCCTAAAACTCTTTTTCCTGTGTAGCCAGTTTTTTGGTGCTTACTGTAAATCAGTGCTTTCACAGACAGCATAATGGCTGAAGGAGGCCAATAGTTCAAGCTTGGTTGGGACTAAGACAGGCCACTTCAAATAATTTAGGAAAAATCAAGGAGGTATTTCAGTAACCACCCAACTCACAACCCTCTTTTCATTCTCTCTCTCTCCCCTCTATCTCCTCCAGTCTCCCCATAAAATACATTATACCTTACAACATATGGAAGAAAAACATGCACACAATGATGCCTTTCCTAGTTAACTTTGTGCTATAAATATATTCATCATTCACTTTGTATATAATCCCAGGCCACTTTTGAACCCCAGGCTGGCTGGCTTCCTTGCTACACAGAATGCCTTTGTGTCATTCACTGGTGGGAGTTCAATCAGTTAAAAATTATTTAAAGGCTATCCCAAACAAAACAAATTTTGAAAGGCAAGTCTACCATCCTTAAAAATCACATGCCTTCAAATACCACATGTTGGAGTTAATCTGTGGTGTCGAAGGCTGCATTGCTTTGGACCATTAAAAGATGCACTCATTTCATCTGTGGGCTTTTTAAGATTTACCATTTAAAACAACCCAACTAAACGTGTGACTTCCAGATGAGTAAATTCTATTGAAGAAGGATTTAATATGAACCTTTGATATTCAGAACCTCTTCTTCAATAGTGGAAGTCTTCAGGGGTATCAATTGTGCTAAAATGTTGTACAATATTAGTAAATAGAAGTTGTTTTGTTCAAAATGAGAGGATAAAACTTCTAAATATTTGAATGCTAATACTCTCACTTGTATTAAGTTGCTTCAATTGGAGTCTGTAGAAATTCAGGTTGCAAATGAACTTAGAAAAGGTGAAATGAACAGAACAAGAGAGGTTACCAGATAATACTGATGCCTCACACCTACTGTGTGTTAGCTGCTGTGCTTCAGACCCAAAGACACAAACAGCATGTCTGTCTGCATTCGCCTCCAGGCAGAGATTTTTCCTTCCCTTTTGTGCTTGCTTCACTCTTGAAGGCAGCACCTTCTTGGATTTAAACCAGCAGAAAGGAAAATGATAAATCTAGAAGTTATTTACTAAGAACTTAGTATATGTTAAGGAAACTGCATTATCATGGTTCTTGTTAAATTTCTACCATGTGCTAGGTGCCAACAATACATAAAATAGTATCATTCCCTCTTATATCTTCATTATGTATATATAAATGTCATTGTGAATCCACTGGACAAAGATGAGATTTCATTTTTCTTTCAGTGACTAATATGTTGCTGATGCCTAATAAGTTTTTACCAGTCCTAACTACTGTAATAAGATAAAATTGTCTTAATACAACTCTTTGGTTATAAAGAAATTCTATAAATTTAACACAAAAGTCTTGATACGTACCAAATTCAAACTATTCCTGGTAATAAGAGCAGGCAGAAGGTTAAATCTCACTCCAGAAATTTACTTCGCCCTTAGCAATAACATGCAACTCAGGAAGTTACTTCTCTTACAAAGAACTAGCATTTATGCCTAAGACTAAAATGATTATTTTTGAAGTACCCATTTTACAATGCAAATGTGTATCTAAATTAAACTCAGTAAAAATAAGCATTTTAAATTGAAGCTGCAGTAATAGCTTTATGGGAGACAATAGGAAAAGTGGTTCTTGAATATGAACTCAGAGAACACACATTTCACATTCCTTCTAGGGGCCTGGAAGCTTTCTTTGTTCTCTGTCTCTGTACGTAAATGCATTGTCACATGGTTTAACTGAAAACCCATTGCTCTGAAGTCACTTTATACAACTGAGGCTGCTCAGCAAGGTCATGGCAAAAAAAAAAAATTGGGGTTCAAAAAAAGAAACCGGACTCACAACTGGTCTGCAACGCCATGCCGTACCTTAGCACTTGGGATATGGGACAGATGCAGGAACACAGGTTCACTAAAACAGACGAGGACAAGAGACTGCGTGACAGAGACACATGCACAATAGGGCATTTTAGACAGAGACAAATGACAGAGTAGAGCAATATATGGGACAAGAGCTTTACAGGGACGGGAGGGCTGTGAAGAATGGTGAGAAAATGGTGACAGTACAGAAGAAGGAAAATGGAAGAAGGGGAAAGAGAAGGACAGATCCCAGTGGGAAGTGATCTACGGTAGAGGCCATGGTGGTGGCGATGGTGCTGGCAGAGTTGGTGGTGGCAGCAGCAAGGTAAATAAAGCAGAGATGTGAATACTTCTTCCTGGCTCTGCTGATGTATGGCACTATTTTTTGTCTTGCAAATTATTCTTAAATAATACTTCATGAAATAGCTGGCCCCAAAGTAAAGAAGACTAGAATATACTCAGTTGATTTTGCCAAGAGATCACTTGATAAAAGAATAAAGAATTTTTAAAAAATAATGTAGGCTGTACTCAGCATTTAACTCTTTCCAGACATGAGGTTGCTACAATCAAGGCAAGGTGTGTGTGTGTGGTGTGTGTGTGTGTGTGTGTACTCACATGCACACTCATATACCTAAGTCACTAGTTTGGCTGGTTTTTCTGGTAAGATTGGCTTAATATGAACTAGATTTTTCTTAATAGAGATAAGAATTTCATAGCACATTCATTGCGTAGTTTTAGGTTGACCTTATAGGGAAATTGTAGGTATGTGTTGACATTTCATTGAGTAATTTGAATTATATGTTAACCTAACTAATCACATTTCAGAAATAAATTCATTCCTTTAACAGCCACTGAATCCTTATCATGCGTCAGGCCTGGTTGGAATTACACCAGCCTCTGTACAAAACATCTGGCCTGGCTCATCACCAGATGCATGAACTGGCATTGGAAGGAAGCACTCTTGAACTACTTTGATAAAGTGAACCAGGAAAATTCCCATTGTCAAAGATACCCACTCTGTTTTTTTGTTTTTTGTTTTTTTTTTGTTTTTTTTGTTTTTGAAAAGGAGTCTTGCTCAGTTGCCCAGGCTGGAGTGCCCTGGCCCAATCTCGGCTCACTGCAAGCTCCGCCTCCCTGGTTCACGTCATTCTCCTGCCTCAGCCTCCCGAGTAGCTGGGACTACAGGCGCCCGCCACCACGCCCGGCTAATTTGTTTGTATTTTTTTAGTAGAGCCGGGGTTTCACTGTGTTAGCCAGGATGGTCTCGATCTCCTGACCTCGTGATCTGCCTGCCTCGGCCTCCCAAACTGCTGGGATGATAGGCGTGAGCCACCGCGCCCGGCCTCTGTTTTTTGTTTCCTATCTTCCTTGGTGGGATGTAAGCTCCCTCAGGATGGGGACTCTTTCTATGATAATATCCTTAGCACCTAGAATGGTGCTTGGCACATAATAAGCATTCAAGAAATTTTCTAGGAAGGGAGGGAGGGAGGGAGAGAACAGAAGGAAGGAAGGGAGAGGGCAGCAGAGAAGGAAAAGAGAAGGGAAGGAGGGGAGAAGGGAAGGGAGATAGTGAAAAGAAATAACTTACACCTTTGTTTTTTCCAAGGCTAGCGGGAATAGCAATGCTTTACATGTTGAATTGCTCCCTTTAAACTTGGGATGAAGGAGAGCTTATTATGTAGACTACCAGAAAAGCATATATTTACTTTTTTGGGGTGCACTCTGACCCAACCTACAAATATCCCCAGATGGATATGGTAGAGACTTTACTCCTGGGAGAAGCATAGCAATTCTTTAGGATATAGAAGAGGTTTTTCATCCTTGAGGCATTTTAGAGGTGAGTTATTCCTCAAACATCACTTATAGGCATAAGATGTGTTGTTATTTTCATTACTTGGAGGAGAATGTTGAAATGGAATGGCTAAGTGACTTGTCCAAGTCCCCAAATTAAGATTGGTGAGTTGCAGAGCTAGTTCATCAACAATTCACTAAGTCATTTTTCTTCAGATATTTAGGCCACTCTGAAATCAAAAGAAAAAACTCTATTGTTTTTAAACAAATTAGAATCTGCCATGCTTTGAAAACGCACAGTCATTTGGGTGTTTATCCTTGAGGATGCATCCATGATCTCCATCGAACCACATAAACGAGCTAAAAATATAATGAAAGGAATTATTCCTGACTTTTCAAGTGCAGCCTCAACTGCAGACATATGCTATTGGTGGATATAAATGAAGATACCTCCAAGCAGGAAATGTTTTCCCTTTCTGTAGGTCCTATTAAGACAGTAGGGTCCTAATAGCAGTACATTTGGTGCACAGGAATCGATAAAATTATATATTTGGGTGCATCCGGTGACTATGAGAGATAAAAGATTATATTTTCATTTGCATGGTTTGCTGGGTTTTATTTGGCAGATATAATAACACAGGCTATGCAGAACCCATAAAACAAAGTGAGAACAGCAGCTCACTTGGTGGCAGAATGTAATGGTTGTAGCTAAAGGGCTTACATAATTCATCTCAAACCCTTATGCCTGTATTTATTGTTGTTTAAATGAAAATTAAACTCTTACGGCCATAAGGAGGGATCTGGTCAGACATTTGATTGAGATCCCTTCTTCTTACACGGCTTCTGAGATGATCAGTCTGTGACATTTACAAACAGCTACAGAAATATTCTAGAATGAACATACTTTACCTAAGCACACTAGGATGTCATTCTTCAAATCCTGCTTTCCTAAACAACTCTAAAACTCCCACAGAATGAGAGTGAGTGGAGAGAGAGGCCCCATTTGTTATTCTGTCTTGGAATTTCTAGTTCAACTCAGGGCAGTTGTAAGCTATGGTTAAGAGTTAATGTTTAGTATCAGATAACATTTGATATAATACTTTAGCAGGAGGTGGGGGCTGGAGGAACAATACAAAGGAATGACTGAGGCATGTGATATTGGCCCAGACCATTTCACACGAGTATAATGTCTTTTAGTATTATTTAAAGTATTCGTATTATATCAGATTACTAAAAGAATATTTTTAAGGACATGATTTTTTTTTATCACTTTATTCTTATGTTAAAAGAGTGGAAATTTTGACTCTCAATTGTGCATACTCTAGACTATGGATTTTGCTTTTTGGGGGGAGGAATTTTTTGTTTTAGAGAATCAGACTTGAAATATAGTTTGTTAAAGAGAAATCTGTACTGTATTATTAAACACACATCTGGATAAGGTTTTAAAATATCAATGATTATCACATCAATTTAGAGAAAATGGAATGATGTGGCTTAAAACAGTTGTGTAAAATATCATTGCATTTTTATTTTCTGCAGATCTCATGGAGGTAACTAACGGATATAATATTAATATATAAACATATAATAATTAAAATTAACATTAATGCTAGATACAAAAGTTTAGTATTATGGGGCTATTGGAATATTTGTCATTAAATTAGTCTTAAAAGCTATAAATTAACTCTTAATCATTTTTTAAAATGACCAGCATACCCTCTCTATAGTAGTTAAATAGGTATGAAAATAAATAAATACATATGCCCTAAATTTTATCCGCCATGAGCAAGTACACATGGGCTATTTTGGAAACTGGGTTATCTCTTTTGATTTTAGAACTTCTTCATTATTTTTAGGTAAATCAATATGGATATTAAAGTGATTAGCTCAAACTTTCCAAATTTGAAAATTTTATGCCATTCAGGTTATTACTGTATACATACATGAACCAATTTTGGAAGGAAAGAGAAATACAACAAGAAAGTTATTTTAAACCATAATTCAATGCAAGTAAATAACTCATTTTCTAAATAATGAGATAATTGACAGAATTCATTCTGCTTTGGTAGTGAGCTCAAGCAGTTTGTGTGCATGAAAAAGTGAGAAAGAAAGCGTGAGAAAGAGAGAGAGAGGAAGCAAAGCTTTAATTGAATATTCCTCAAGTTTAATAGGAATAAACTACAAGCAAAAAAAAAAAATCAAAGAACATTAAAAAACAAATAGAATACTGTATGTTTTCACTTGAAACAAAAGTGTTCTTCTCATATATTATAGTCTTGCATATTTATTCTGTTCAGGAAGGTGTTTCTTTGCTAACTCATATTCATCTTTCAATCAGCTGGTTTGATGGCCTTCCAGAGGCTGCAGGGAAGATCTGACAAGTGGAAAGAAAATAAAGGCAAGTAAACCCTGATGAAGAGAATTTCAGAAAGAGAGAAAAGAAAAGATCCAAAGGGTTGGGGGGAAGAATGGAGGAAACCAAATAAGATTAGACAACGTTTTAGAAATAAAACAATTATACTAGTTTTCAGTTCATTTTCCCCCACGCATATTTTTTTAATTGGAAATATGTTCTATTATTTTAACTTTTTAAAAAATCTGCCTTCACTAAACTAAAAGCAAGGGACCTAATACGTGGTAAAGATGAATATTCAGTGGCTAAAATCTTGATAGCCAGAGGAGGCTGTGCTACTGGCTGTCCCTCCACGAAGAAGTCTGTGGACTTCTGAAGCAAGAGAGTACCAAGAGAACAAATACTTGTTTTCTTTCAAAGACAAGCCAGCATGAGGAAGCATCGCTTTCAGAATTGCATATTATCTTATCAAGGCAACTAGATGGTAGTTTGGTCAGAGTGAATATCCAGCTTCTATTATGCTGAATGAGGGAATGGAATGATTTTTGTTTCACCCCCACCTTCAAGCTACGTACCTCCAAAGCTCACCTCCAGCCCAAATGTTTTTCTTTATGTTTTTTACTTTTGAGTTCTTAAAGCGTGTTGTTATTATTATTTATTTTTAGTGTTGCAATCTCCAGCAGTCCTTATTTTCACTCAAAATTACAATACAGGGGACTATGGCCAATGCTATGCAGATGGCCAAATAGATAATAAAGACTCAGTTCATGAATAATATCCACTCAGAAAGAGGACAAAAGCAACAGGAAAAAAGAGCCCAAATTGGACAAAATGTGCGTGCTATATTTAAAAAAAACACACGCGATCATTGTCAGAGATCATTAAGGGTGCCCTGTAGTTTTAATTATATGCCAGTGGCACCAATTTGATGTGACTGTTTGCTCTTATAGTCAATAAAAAAAGTCATAACTGCCATCAAATTTAAATTTAATTTATTTTCTACACAGCCTTTTCTGTTTTCCTTGTTTTTTTTTTTTCTTTTATAACATGAACACTTTTTTGTTAAAAAATGTGTGAAAGATTAATTTGTAGAATGAGGGTGCACAGCACAGGACAGATGGAGCGGGTGGGACATGACAGTTTTCGTCTGTGGCATCATTTTGTTGTTGCTATTGCAAGTGAGCAAAATAAAGCTACTGCTACCGCGATCATTTCTTCTGGGGCCCCTCAGAGAAGGTGTGTGGCGTTTCCCTCGTGCTGGGCCCTGCTGTTTGGGGACGCAGCCACCCTCTACCCTCCACAGCCAGCCGACTTATGAACACTGTTCATAAGCCCAAGAGCACTCTAATTGTAAAATTGCATTTCTATAGAATCGTACCCGACTTTTGTATAAAGCAGAACGAACACACTTTTTCTTGGTAAGCTGACTCTGTTGAAATGAATTAATGATCTATTCTCTCTGAGATCCTGTAATGTAAACCCAAACGCATGAAACTCTAGATGCAGAAAATAATTAATTTTTTTTTTTTGGCACAAGACAAATATTCTCACATTCAAGGAGATTTTTAAAAAATTTATCAAAAACGACGACGTGCAAGTTTCAATTTTTTGCCTTGGAACAGCCCTAATTTACACATAAGTATTGTAGGAGTTTGCTATTGTAAAGGTTCTTATTGAAGAATAAAGCAATTACCACAGAAAATCACTGTCATATGGCACACACAGACATTCCGAGAAAAAGTAAAACTTTGAGAAGAAGGAAAAGGGGAATTCAGGACAGCATGTGGGAGGGAAGATGGGAGTTCTTTTTATGCACAAAGAGATCCATTAACAATATCTTTATCAGTTTCCTTCTTCCTTGTTAACTGAACCAACTTCCAGTGCCCAGAATATGCGAACGTGATTGCAAATAAATGACTGGGGTGGCAGGGGGATGAGTGAGTGCACATGAAAATGGCTGGTGGTTAATTCATGGGAAGACACGATTTGCCTGGGAAAGAAAAAAAAACCCGAAAAAACCTTTGCCTCAAACTACTGCATCTTTCATAGTGAGGCAAGGTGGTCTGCAACAGTATGTCAGCAGCCACGAACCCCTACGATTCTTAATTCTTCTGCAGTCACGAGCCCGCCTCAGCCTGGAGATCAGTGGGTTCTTGTGGATAGGGTATTCGATATTCCAGTCATTTTATATGATCACGTTATTTTCCTAACCAGACTGCAGGCCTTCCCAGAGAGGGATTGTGTCTGAGCAGAGCACGCTGTACAAAGTGGTGCTCCCCAAATGTGTGTGGCTGGCAAAGCTTCTCTGTGGGGACCCTGGATACCGACCGTCAGGGGCCATGCTGATGATCTGAATCATGGCGTCGTGATTCGAATCGTGGGCTTTGGGGGCAGACCATGTGCAGTTGGCGTCAGGCTGCCCCTAGCTATGTAACTGTACTTTAACTTAGGCAAGGCTTAGTTTCCACTTCTGTAAAAACAGGGATGACGATGATAGCGTGCACTTTAATGATAGGGTTAGTGGGAGATTAAGAGATAGTCCTTTGTAAAGCATTTAGACAGTGTAAGATGTAAACCATGTAGCCCAGTTTTCTAGAGGTCACTTTTTGGACGCTTCCAACACCTGATCGCTGAGGGTACTGAAAATCCTAAATCTTTGGTTTGAAACATGCCATATGCTGTTATATTAGGGGTGTGGTAGCATGGCCAAATACGATGTTGGAGTGTATCCGGACAGGTGGGTGGGGAATGAGAGAAGATGCAATTTTAAAACAAAATAATATAATATGACATGGGGGCAGGGCATTGTCCTTGATGTTGTAGAAAATAGGGAGGAAATTTGGTGTATATATTATGTGCCCGTGAAATAGAATACACAGGAAACGTGATAAAGAACGGTATGTACCACACATCCAATGTAAAGACAGTTTATCTGTTTTATATTTATTCTACCAGGATGTCTCCACAATTCTATAAAGTAGTAGGCACTATAGAAATCAAGGTATAGCAAGTTCTTGCCATTCACTCAAACACATGCACTGGCATAAACAGACTCAGAATAGGGAATATCCATCCCTAAATCCAATAGGATGAGCATAATACTTGCCGTGCTTACATTGAAACAGTAGCAGAGCGTGTTATACTGACACATACATGTAATTACTTACGGCCATGAATCACTTAGTGACAGGTGTATGTGCTGAGAAATGCATCCTTAGGCAATTTTGTCATCGTATAAACATCATAGACTGCACTCACACAGATCCAGATGCAATCGCCTACTACACACCTAGGCTATCAGGTGCAGCCTATTGCCCTAGGTTGCAAATCTGTGCAGCATGTTACTAGGCTGAATAGTGTAAGCAATTGTAACACAATGGTAAGTATCTGTGTATCTAAACAGTAAAAATAAGGTGTAAAAGATTTTAAATGGCACACCAGTATAGGATACGTACCATGAATGGAGCTTGCAGGACTGAAAGTTGCTCTGGTGAGTCAGTGGGTGAGGATGGGTCAATGTGAAGGCCTGGAATGTTACTGGCCACTTCTGTAGACTTTCTATGAACACGGGACACTTAGGCCACACTAAATTTATTTAAAAATATTTTTTTCTTCACTAGTAAATTAACCTTAGCTTACGGTCACTTTTTTACTTTGTAAACTTTTCATTTTTTAAAAATCTTTTTGTCTCTTTTGGGATAACACTTAGCTTAAAACACAAACGTATTTATTGTACAGCTGTACAAGAATATTGCTATCCATATTCTATGAGCTTTTTTCTATTTTTAAAATTTATTTTTTACTTTTTACACTTTTTTTGTGTGAAATGCTGAGACACAAAGACACACATTCACCTAGGTCTATGCAGGGTCAGGATCATCCGTGTCACCATCTTCCACTGGAAGGTCTTCGGGGGAGTAACACACGTGGAGCTGTCATCTCCTGTGATGACAGTGCCTTCTTCTGGAACACCTCCTGAAGGACTGGCCTGAGGCTGTTTTGCAGTTAACTTTTTTTTTTTTTAATACGTAGAAGGCATACACTCTAAAATATAATAGTAAAAAGTATAGCGTAGTAAAAACATAAATCAATGACATCGTTGTTTAGTATCATTATCAAGTACTATTTATTGTACATAATTGCATGTACTGTACTTTTATACAACTGATAGCACAGGTAGGTTTGTTCATACCAGCGTCACTGTAAATGTGTGTAATGCATTGTGCTATGGTATTACAATGGCTATGTCACTAAGTGATAGGAACTTTTAAGCTCATAATCCTATGTGACCATCATATTTGCAGTTCATTGGTGACCAAAACACTATTATGTGGCCCATGACTGTATTTCTATGCATGCTGATACACAAAATGTAAAGTATCCTTATTTTTCTTTTGCCATCAGGTAGAGTTACGTTTATGCCCAAAACACTGGAAAATAGTTAGTTCACTGACTACAGAGGAATTCTGATGGGCTAAGACTAGGGTGAAAATGGCAAGCTATATATGTTACATATGTTAAAGTATAAACAAAGAAGTGTGCACATGAACACAGGTGTGTGTGTCTACAATTGTATTTTATATAAGCCGATTTTTCCCTCACAGTAAGAAGCTTGCAGTTATTAACTATAGCAAAGTCTTCTGGTCTCCTACCCCAATAGCTGTTCTCCCTTTCTTCTTTAGTGACAAAACTCTCAAGTACATAACTGCCCCCAAGTAAAAACTACATTTCCCAGCTTTCTTTGCAGCTAGATAGCTCCCTATGACAAATTCTGGACAATGAAATGCACGTGGAAGTGTTCTGTGCAGTTTACAGGAAGCCTCCTTAAAAGACCGTGAATATGCCTTTTGACCCTTTCTTCCTGGTTACTTTCCACTGTCTGGAATATGGATGTGATGGTTGGAGCTTGGGCTGACTTGATGGACCACAAGGTTGAGAGCCACATTACAAGGAGGCTGGAGAGGAGAGTTGGAGGAAGCTTCTTAATTTAATGACTTCCTAAATTTACCATACCAGCCCAGGATTGCATCCTTCCCAACTTCGTTTCTATAAGAAATAAATCAACATTGGTGGAGATATACATGGATGCAGCCATTATGGAAAACTGTGTGGTGGAGGGTGAGGGGGGGTTCCCTAAAAAAATGAAAATAACACTAACATATGATCCAGCACTCCTATTCCTGGGTATACATCTAAAGGAAATGAAGTCCGTATGTTGAAGAGATACCTGCACTCTCATGTTCATTGCAGCACTATTCACAATCGTCCGGGTATGGAATCAATCTAAGTGTCCATCAACAGATGAATAGATAAAGAAAACATGGTATGTGTCCAGTGGAATACTAGTCAACCTTTAAAAAGGACATCCTGTCATTTGTGACATGGATGAACCAAAAGGCTGTCACGCTAAGTGGAATTAGACAGACACAGAAAGACAGATACTGCATGATCTCACTTATACGTGGAATCTAAAAAGTTGAACTCATAGAAGTAGAGAACGGAATGGCAGTTACCAGGGGTGAGGAAAATGAGATGTTGATCAAAGGGCAGAAAGGTTTATTTCTGAGGATAGACAAGCCCAGTGTGTTCTCGTTGGGTGGGAGAAGAATGTGGGACTCTCCGTTCCATGCAGTTATTCAGAGACCAATCTTTTCCCATCTCGGCCATCGGAGACTCCAATCATCTTCCATATATGACCTCCCAAGTCCCCACAGAATAGAAATAGGTATCACACAAGATTATATACAAGGAGATTTAACATGATCCATGCCTAGGGTGGTGTTTGACACTTCTACCGACATGTTATTGGCCAGAACTCTGTCGTATGGCCCAAAATTAACTGCAAGAGAGTCTGAGAAATTTAGTCTAGCTGTATTCCCAGAAAGAAGAAACAAGAGCATAGCCTTCTCTTACCTAGTAAATAAACAGAAAATATAGTTTCCAATATCCCCATTTTAAATTTATTTTCTAAAGGCCCACTTAACAAGGGCCACATGCTCAAGGATACAACTCACTATGTCACAAAATCATCTTCTTACGTCATGTTAATATTGAAGCATCTAAGACTCAAACATTTCTAATAATGGAAGATGAGCTCTCCAAAATGGTGTGGCTTTAATCTCAAGCCCTGGCCAGCTGCTGTTCTTCTTGTTCTTACTGCTGCCTTTCCTCCTTGTTTGTGTGTTTTTCCCATGATGAGGTGTAATTTTTGAACATCTATAGAGGACATTAAGAAAAGTTTCCATAGGGCTCTATATCCCAGCACTTTGGGAGGCCGAGGCAGGCAGATCATGAGGTCAGGAGATCGAGACCATCCTAGTTAACACGGTGAAACCCCATTTCTACTAAAAATACAAAAAATTAACTGGACGTCATGGCAGGCGCCTGTAGTCCTAGCTACTTGGGAGGCTGAGGCAGGAGAATGGTGTGAACCCAGGAGACGGAGTTTGCAGTGAGCCAAGATCGTGTCACTGCACTCCAGCCTGGGCAACAGAGCAAGACTCCATCTCAAAAATAAATAAATAAATAAATAAAGCAGGGCATGGTGGTTCATGCTTATAATTTCTCTATTCAGGGTTTAGCATCATTGTCAAGTATTATTTGGGAGGCTGAGGCAGGAGGATCACTTGAGGCTACGAGTTTGAGACCAGCCTGGGCAACATCACAAAACCCCATCTCTAAAAAAAAAATTTTTTTGAATTAATTAGCTGGGCATGGTGGTGCACACTTGAGGTCCCAGCTACTTGGGAGGCTGATACAGGAGGATCGCTTGAGCCTGTGAGATAGAGACTGCAGTGAGCACTGATTGTGCCCCTGCACTCCAGCCTGGGAGACAGAGCAAGACCCTGTCTCAAAAAAAAAAAAAATTCACTTAACTGGTAGTCTGTGAGCATATTGCTAGAGACAACAATGGATCATTGAGGCAGACAGAGCTTTTCCATTTCCTTTTATACTACTGTTGTGTATTTTGTAGGCTATTGTTATTATAACCTACCTGATACTTGTGCAAAATAAGATCATTGAGGGTATTTTTTTAACAGGGTTAGACACTTCAAAAACAGACGGTCAGACAGACAGATATATAGATAGAATTCTATTTTCCTCCAAAAAATCAATCATGATGGTTTTATTGAACCAACATTTCCCACAAATTCTGGACAATTACCAAAGACAATCCATTTCAGGAAACATGATTGAGATAAAAATAATAGATGCAAAAGGAATAATGTTTAAAATTCCATTTCGGCTTAATAATGAGTTTGTGGCCTGCATCATAAGGCAAGTTATTATCCATCACATTTTATCATGAGACTCTTTCTTGCATTTGTATAAAAATTTTAGAGCCTCTATTTTCAGAACTGCCCAGAAGATGTTGTTACTGTTCACTGTTATTTCCTTTGATGGTTTGATTTTTGAAGTTCAGCTCTTTTTCAGAGTTTTGAAGCACATGATAGGCAGAAGGTAAATTTTAGCGGATTTGCCTATTTCCTAGGGGGAAAATGAAGCAAGATTTAACACTTTGGCTTGTTCACTGGCAATACAAAAATGAATTTAAAATTTTTCTATTAACTAAAATCTGAAGTATTGATGTTTATTTAGGGTACAAGATGAAATGGTACAAAAATGCTTTTCTAAAACCAGGAAACAATTTGAAGTTATAAATGAAAAGACTTTTGATTTGTTTTCTGCATGTTTCAAGAAAGCCCCATTTGGGGATTGTTTGGGTTTGGGATGACTGGGGTCACATGTCTGACAGTCCTGGCACAGAGCAGGCACCGAAATAGCTTTTGAACCATGAATGTGAATGACCAGGACCCCACAGGACTGAGAGAAGAAGATCACGAAGAGGGTGACTTGAGAGGCTGGGGGTGGTCTTCATTTCTGGTGAGGAATGAGAGGTTGCCTGAGAATGCCTAGCCCTGCAGCCCACAGGGAACCCTAGCATCTCTAAAGAGATGTAGAGGATAAAGTTCCTAACATGTAATGGTGTGATTATTCCCCTCACGTCTACCATAAGGAAATCACCAAGCATCTGCCAGAGGTTTGTGGCTTAGGGAAGGAGGAGGGATTGCTCAGCTGCCTGACCGTGGCTCTGAGCTGCAGGAAGCCATCCGGAGTTCTTCAGCCCTCCTGTGCCTTCTGGCGTGGAGGCAGAACTAGACTAATCCCCTCTTTCCCTCAAACCGTTCTCCGTGTATCCAGGCTTGTAGATCTGACCATGGGCCTCGATCACTAATTCACAACCTTTAAAGCTCATTAGAATCGCCTGGGGGCTTTTCCCACAATACTGGCACCAGGGTCCCACCTCAGACTTATTGAACCCAAATCTCCAAGGGTAGGGTCTTGGCGTGGGATCTGAGGATATGTGCCTTTTAAAGCCTCCCTGTTGAAGCCGTTACTCGTCAAAGATCAAGAAGCCCTGTCCTGGCTTACCTCTGCAGTTGAACGAAGCGTATTGTTACTTGAGGCTTTGAATGCAGTTGTCACAGACTTTGGTCACCAGCTTGATCTGAAAAGACTAAATTCATGTCCTCAGTCACCAGTGACTGTGTGATCATGAGTGAAATGCTTAACCTCACTGCAGTCTCTGTCCCCACCCCTAAGAGGCAGGGACTAGTCTGGGTATCTTTATAACGTGCCACTGTCTTAAACAACTTATCCAATTCCTAACCATCTGGACTGAGTTTCTGTGAACATATGAATACTCAAAAAAAGAAAGACTGAGTAAGTGCAGGTGGGCTATTAACAACTACAAAAACCGTAACAGTCTGGATACTCATTTAACACCATTAAAAGAATTAATGCATTTCTTGGTAAATAAGTGGTTAGAGTTTTATTAAATATGCCTACGTTTTTTTCTTTAGAAAACCCAGAAAGTAGATCATTTCCAGTTCAGAACAACCTGGTCTGTAACCAAAGATACTTTCAAACAAGAGGCCAGTCAATGTCAAAACACTGGATTACAGTTATGAGACTATCAAATAACTAAAAAATGAGATTATCATTTTTCAGGTTCCTTTATTATCGCCAGTGCTCAAACTACAGACACAAAGGGAAAAAAAGACTACTTGGGATGAACATTGTATGGAATTTTTTATTTAGCCTGCTGTCTTTTTGAAATACTGATTTTCATCTATTCTGAGTCTTTTGATATAGATCAGTTAAACTGGAATGAACAGTCTTTTCGTCTAGTTTGCCTCATCCTAATAACAAGAATGAAGTGTGCTTTTTTCCCCTTCAGTGGTTTATAAATAGTCCTTATAAAACTGCCCATTACCTTTTTATACATACTAAGCTCATTACTGAAAAATTACACCTCCTCACACCTCCAGGCCTTTCTACATCTAAATGAAACTCTTTCCACTTAAATGTATATGGCAGGAAAAATCAGCAAATACGAATGTTCGAACCCCAAGGGGGCAGCCTGCACACAGATGAAAATATGACCATGCACATACACAGTTTCTGTTGCATGACACCAGGCCTCGAGGAGAAAACCAACCCTTGCATAAAAGATTTCACAGAGATAAGTAAAAGAACCCAGTGCTCTGGTATATCCAAATTCAGATGTAAACTCAAAAAAGTCCATAGAAACCCTGACATTGTTTCAAAGCACAGCATAAGATTAATAGTGCATAAACCACAGCACACTTTTGTTAAATTCACATTTACTTAATAATACATATCACCAACTTTGCAGTCAGATGCCGAGGCAGCAGGCAAAACAAGTTATTTTTAGGAGTCTGGCCAAGGACCATTTGCTCATTCATGAGAGTGTGCTCTAAGAAGTCCAAAGCCAAGATATCAAGATACGCCATTATCCAGGCATGGCTGCAGGGCCAAACCGCCTCACAAGGGGAGTGCCATCCGCCACCCAGGGAACCAAAGGAGAGACAATGTGTGGTTAACACAGGCCCACTGCTATTATGAGAAAAATAGCCAGGAGCATAACCGCTGATGGTGATCAGGGCATTTGATATTCAAAGTATGGCTTACTGGTTGGTTTGGCTAAAGATCTGGCCAAGAATCTAACAGGCAAAATTTATCTGAAGACCAATTTGCTTCTTAGGAAAGAGAGTCAGGTAAGGGACCAACTATGGCAGCAATTTCAGCTCACACTGAAATGCACCTTGCTTGGTTCCTACCGCTTTGCTGGCAGTTTCCTAACTGCTACCAAAGCTGCAGAACCAAAGCTTCCAGTTTCATCAAGATGAATTGCAGCAAATCAGAAGTGATTTGGACATACAGAATGCCTTATTGATGTGATATACCTAACATGGGCCGGGAAGGAAGAGCAATAAGAAATACCTTGGGGCCAGGCGTGGTGGCTCACACCTGTCGTCCCAGCGCTTTGGGAGGCTGAGGTGGGTGGATTGCCTGAGGTCAGGAGTTTGAGACCAGTCTGGCCAACATGGTGAAACCCCGTCTCTACTAAAAATACAAAAAAATTACCAGGCGTGATGGCGCATGCCTGTAGTCCCAGCTACTCAGGAGGCTGAGGCAGGAGAATTGCTTGAACCAGGGAGGTGGAGGTTGCAGTGAGCCGAGATCATGCCACTGCACACCAGCCTGGGGGATGGAGCGAGACTCTGTCTCAATTAAAAAAAAAAAAAAGAAAAGAAATGCCTTGGGAAATGAAGGATATAGAATACCTAATTCATTTGTTTAGTTGTCAAGGCTTTGTTGAGCTGTTTTTCACATGCCATGTACTGCGGCAGGCATGAGGGATATCAAGACACACAGAACACCACCCTGCCTTCTAGCACTTCCATGCATCCTGACATCTATGAATAATAATATTGCAAACAAATACACCACTCTCACTACAGTTCCTTGAGTTTACCCTAAGAGAAAGGGGTTGGAACCTATTCATTTTTGCATAAATGATTCTCTTTCTGACGAGTGTGACAGTGTTGCCCACCCGCTTTCCCTTAGGTGGAGCCTTGTGACTAATTCTGTCTGATGGGCTGTGGACCTGTGAATCCTACAGGTCGGAATTGAAGAGGCAGCGCCCAACGCTCCAGCTGTCTCATCTCTTGCCAAGGCAGTCAAGGAAACCTCCCCCGAGACGGCAGAGCTGCACGCGTTACAGCATGAAGGGCGGATGCCGGGGAGGGTCACCCAGCCTGCGGCGGACCTCAGGAGTGAGAAAAGCCATTAAGTCACTGAGACGTGGAGGTTGTTTTTTGTTTTTGCTTTTGTTTTGTACTGCAGTATAGTACCTGCTTAATACCATTCATAAACGTCTCTTTTGCCTAGGACTTTTAGAGAAGACTAGAAATCACAGACTCTGTAGAGACGAAGAGGCTTTATGGATTAATAGACTTACCCAGTGCAGATCAATCTCCCAGTGGAAAGAGATCAACCTCTCCCACTGTGCTTTTTCCTCTCAGTGTAGCTGTCACAGAGACTGTTCCCAAGGCTCTAAGGTGTTAGAGCTGCTGCCTCCCTCAAGCCCTCTGGACACCACAATGCCTTCAGGTAGTCCAGCCTCAGCACGTCCCTATCTCTTTTCTTCCCAGTTTAGTGGAGGCAAGATTGTGATTTTCCAAGTGAAACTTCATTAGTAAGAAATGGAGATAAAATAAGTACAAATGTATAGAAACAGATGGATTTGCTGAGTATAGATTTCTAATCAAAGTGTATTTGATCTTCCTTTTCCAGAACATTGGGAAGATATGTTTTGGTCCTTGCATCCTGAACGTGTTCAGTCCAAACATACCTAAAACAGAAAGGGGAGTCTGAGGTACCTCATGACTTGGCCAGATACTGGCTTTGCTTATCCACCCAAGATTACAACATAGGAGACACCATCTTTTCTATGGAACAATCATATTCCCTCCTAACAACACAACTCTTCAATAGCAATAGTCTCATTAACAATTAATTTGTGATGCTAGAGCACTTTGTGTGTTCCAAGTAACAGCTATAGCATTGTGAACAATAATAGTTATTGCTGTATTTTAAGTCTATTCATGCACAGAAGAGAGTAAGGAAGTTCTTTGTAATGTAAATGATTCCTGAGTTCTAGAAATTCAGTTTACCCTTATAAATATGACTCAATTTCAAATTATTCTGTTAAAATATATAATTGTTGGGGCAATAAACTTTTGTTTAGTTTTCAATTCTTTAAAAATAAAGAATCTATATTGAATCTTATTTTGAGGTCGAAGAAAGTGACCACAGATGGAAAGTTAATGCTTTCAAGGTACAGTTTAACTCTCTGGAAGGAGTAAATCATATTTATTTCTGGTTCAAAAAAAAATTAAAGAAACTTTCTTCTTAGATGTACCTTTTCTTTTTTTCTTTGAGAGAGAGTCTCACTCCATTGCCCAGGCTGGAGTGCAGTGGCAGATCTGGGCTCACTGCAACCTCCACCTCCTGGGTTCCAGTAATTCTTGTGCCTCAACCTCCTGAGTAGCTGGGATTGCAGGAGTGCACCACCATGCCTGGCTAATTTTTGTATTTTTAGTAGAGATGGGGTTTTGCCATGTTGGCCAGGCTGGTCGCGAACTCCTGGGTTCAAGTGGTCTGCCTGCCTCAGTCTCCCAAAGTGGTAGGATTACAGGTGTGAGCCACTGTGCCCGGCCATGTGTACCCTTTTTTTAACCTTCTGTAAACTCAGTGTTTCATAGGGGAGTATGATATAGTGTTTAACAGCACAGACTCTGAAGGTGGATTCGTGGCTTTAATTCCTCCTCTACCACTTAACTACCTACGTGACCTTGAGCAAGTTCCTCAACCCTCCTGGGCATTATCTAACCCGTAAAATGAAGATTATAACTGTCCCTGTCTTAAAGAAGTAACTGACATAGTGCATGCAATTAAAGTGTTAGTTAAATAGAAATGAAGTGCCAGGTGCAGTGATGCACACCTGTAGTCCCTGCTGCTCTGAATCTCTTGAACCCAGGAGTTCAAGCCTGCGGTGTGCTATAATTGTGCCTATCAGTAGCCACTGCTCTCCAGCCTGGGCAATATAGTGAGACCCCATCTCTTAAAAAAACTTTAAAAATGCATGAACTACCTGGGAAGTCAAACACCAAGAATACAAATTCTTGATTCTCCATAATACTCCAAGGTAGAAGGCAGAAAAGAAAACATTCCTAGGCTGACCTCCATAAGGGCGACGGGTACAGGCTGTTTAGGGAACCCAAATTCAGAAGACTCTCAGAGGCTTTGGCTAACTACATGACAGCAAATGACTCTCTCAAATATACCAAAGTTAGACTAAAGATTTTCTAGGGCCAGCAGAATCCACTGGAGCACTGCTAGTGGGACTAAAGCTCACATTGGCATGCCCAGCTCAGCTGAGCACCAACCGAGCCCTGGCATTGGTGGTGTACCCACATTTGCACCTCTGTATTAGGGAATCCAAGAGCTCTGACAGTCAAAGAGATTTGTCTGTTTGTTTGTTTGTTTTCGTAAGTGAAGAACAAACTCATTTGGCATCAAAACTTGTCCTGAACTGAGATGAGGCTATTTGGAGTCTTTATTTATTTCACCGAGTGAATCTTCATATGTTTCGCTCCAGAAACATTGATGAGTTTGCTTATGAGTGCTGCCCCAAGCCTTCCTAGGATGTCATGTTATATGATTTTCGCACCATGTTCCAAAATCTGCAAAGTCCTGAATTCCGAATCCCATCTGGCCCCAAGCATTTCAGATGAAGGATTATGGACCTGTACCTTCTTACATGTGATGATTTCTGCTTGGAAATGGGGAGGTCATTGACAGCTCCAGGCTGTCTCCAGTGTTGGAATGTGAGCTTCATGGAATCTTCCTCTCTTGCCACCTCAAAGCCAGAAGGTGGAAAAAAGGATGGAGCCACCAATGAATGAGAGAGAGAGACAGACTTTGACAAAATATTATAATAGTTCCAAGAAGTCTTTTCTCCTGAAACTTCTGCTGTGTGAGTGTGAGGCTTGCTGTAAAAATGTGTAACAGGTGTCTGGATAGGAACTGAGATACAGAAGGCATGGGTGATCAAACCCTAGAGTCTTAGCAACAGCAATATTCCCTCCCTCAATAATCCATGGGTTGACAGTTAGCCCTAAAGAGTAAGAGGGTGTCTGGGGATGAGTGCGGAAACATCAACTCTACACAGGAGGTGTATAGACCACAAACTGCTCTAACAGAAAGGCTCTGCTGCCTCCCACACCACATTTATGTTTGCATTTGGTCAGTAATTCCTTCCCCAATCTCATCCACCTTGCTTACTCAGAGCGGCCCAGAAGGCAGCCAATAATAGTTAAAGTGATGGGCAGGCAATTCCTCCCACTCATCATGGGGGCTTGGATCCTGTCGTCGCTGATCTTTCTTATGGATTAGACCAGGTGCCTTCTAAACTTCTCACCCATAAACTTAACAACTCTTACAAAACGATGCCACCCAGATGCCTGCAGGAGCGCTGCTACCTCCTGAAACTTAGATGATTTTGGCTCAGAGCTCCAAATCCTCATCCTGCAGAAGTTAAAACCCCTCCCCAATGAACCTATGAATTCCTGGTATAGAAAATCTGTCTTTCTCATGATCACCTCTTCCTACAAGTGTTCTCACTGGACTGTACCAGAGACCCATAGGTGAGACTTAACTTCTGCTCCCAGAAAATGCACTCACAAACAGCAAATTAAGTATGGAATAGACTTATGTAAAGATCTGGAGGGAGGCAAAGAAGATGTTTACTTTGCTATGACTCAAAACAAGTTCAAACTGAATATTAGACATCACAGTGCTTTAAAAATAAAATCACCCACTCTGTTATAGGGCATATTGGATTTGTCCTTTTGTTAATAGCTGTAACCCAGCACCATCCAACAGAAAAACAATCTACATGTGCAATTTAATATTTCCTGGTAGTGGTATTAAAAATTAATTTATTGATTTTAACCTATCTTATTTTATCCAATATTGGGAATTTGAACTTCAACATGTAATCAATATTTAAAAGTATTAATGATTTTCTTTAACATTCTTTTTTTCATAATGTCTTTCAACACAATGTATATTTCACACTTATTGAGCTCATTGCAAGAGCTCAGTAGCCAAATGTGGCTCACGGCTGCCTCAGTGGCCAACCCGGTCTTCTCTCCACCCCAGCCTCCCTTCCTGAACCCTTCCTCACCACGCTCACAAATAGTCCCAGGAAAGTCCAAATTCCTCTTGATTTTGCAAGCCCCTCCCTGGTATCCGCTCCTATATCCCAGACCTATTTCTGCTTAGTCAATTTCTGTTTTTAAAGAGCCATTTTCCTTAGACATGAGTTGGACTTGGAATAGCAATTTCTTTTCTTCTCTTACCATAGAAACCATTATCATCATCTCAATCCCACAGAGAGGGAAACTTGAGCCCCAAAGTTAAAGACATCATAGATAACACGGTAAGACCATGGCAAGTGCCAGGTAAGCCACAGCTCCTCTGGTGTTGCCTTTCCACTCCAAAAGGTTGAAAGCACAGGGCCCAGAGCTGTGGACTGGCTGAGTTGTTCCCCTGATTTCCTCTCTGGGTCCATCATGAGCCTGTGTGGGGCTCCCAATGTCCTGGGCTCAGTTGGACCTTTGCTTTTTCCTCTCCCTACACTGTCTCTGACAATGAAATCTTCACCTCAACCTTCAGTCCCATATCTCCAGCTGCCTACTAGACACTTCTCGACATTTGCATGTAAATCAGAATTCCTCCTGCCTCTCTCTCTGCCCCCACCACCCTCCTGCTGTCCTATGTACACACTCCAGCTGTTTGTAAGACATAGTCTCTGTCAACCCAGAACCCAGGTCACCTTGGCCCTGCACCTCTTTCGTGCTCCACAAGTTACCAGCTACAATTTTATAAGTGTGATTTTGAGACTTTTAAGTGGTAAATTGAATGTTATGAGATAATTTTACTAACTTTTAAACACTATTAGAATACTTGATAGAATTTGAGAGTCACAATATTCATAACTCCCAATTTAACCGGATTTATAAAACTTTAAAATCGTTGGAAGGTTTTCTTTGTTAGGGTTATTAACTTAAGCCAGAGCAGATATTTGAGTTGCTTAGAAAGCTAATTAAGTGTATTAAGTTTATCACTGCAGTTTAAAATGCTTAAAAGAAACTAATAATTAACATAAATGGCACTAATAGTTTAAGGGGAATTTAGTCCTTTCAACTCAAGCCAGTCAAAAACTACTCAACGGGCTGGGCAAGGTGGCTCATGCCTGCAATCCCAGTGCTTTGGAAGAGGCTCATGGGGGAGGATCCCTTGAGGCCAGGAGTTTGAGGTTACAGTGAGCTAGGATTGCGCCACTGCACTCCAGCCTGGGTAACAGAGGCAGGAGAATTTGCCTGAGGCCAGGAGTTGGAGACCAGCCTGGCTAACATAGTGAAATTCTGTCTCCACAGAAAAAGAAAAAAAGGCTTTAGGAAACTGGGCTTTTACATTTGTCATTCTAATAAATTAAATACTACACGAAAATGCCCAGGTCTGTTGTGCCCCTTGAAGATGTGGGGAGGTGGCTTCTCAACTTTTTAAGCGACCATGAGGTCCACTGTTGGGCGTCTTTGATACTGAGTTGGTCAAAGAAGACCAGAGTCAGGTCATTTTCCAGTGGGAATGATGGCTTAGTGGTGCCACAACAGGCAAGGAGAGGGGCCGACGGGGCAGGGAGGATGGGGCGGAGTGGAGAAGGCAGCCACCCATCAACCTTGAGAGAGGCTGGAGCCCCAGAAAACAGAAGAGCCCTTTGCACACATGCTTCAGCTTGGTGCTATTCTCAGAGCTCTTTTGAGGGTACCTTCTCATCTGCCCTCAAGTGCATTCATCAGCCCCAATCGTTCAGCCATGGCAGCTGACACTCCATGAGGGTTGGTGACACGTTCAAGTCCCAGGCCTACAGGCAGCAGAACCTGAGGTGGCCTCTGTGCCTCCTGGTTCCTGGTTCTCAGGTTGCCACCACCACACTCCACTGTCCAGAGAAATCAAACACAAACTCTCATGGAGAAGCAGAGGGGTCTCATGGAGCAGATCAATCAAATCTGTAAGCACATATTACATGACCGTCTTGAGATAAGGCTGAAAAATACTTGCCATGGCTTTCATGCTTCTGTACCGTGTGACTATTGTCTCTCTCAGTGGACTCCATTTTAATGACACAGCACTGTCCCCAGCAGGAGACTGTCTGGTGAATACAAGTGGGGCCAGCAGTATTTAAATCACATTCAACACTGTAGGCACTCCAAGATGGAAGGAGAATTCCCTAATTAAAGTTTTGTTAGATGGCTGTCTTCACTGTTATTAATTTTATCAAAACAGGGCTTCCTTATAGTGTTTCAGGGGTACCATCTTCAGAATTAAAAATCTGCTTTTGAGGAAAATGGGGGGAGAGGGACACAGCACAAAGTAAAGGATATTTCAGATGCTTTAATAAAATAAGACGCAGAAAAGAAAATAAGGCAGTTAGCCCATGTATATTTTTGTTTGTTTCAAAGCCATTATAATTAGGAGACAAAATAAAAGATCAATATATCAGACCCATTATCAGTTGCCATTTTAGTCATCAAGCCATATGCCTATCATGTCTCTTTGATAATAGCCAAACACAGACATTGGGACAAGAATGAAGAATTGCTGTAGTACTAGGAAAAAAACAAAAAACAAAAAAACTAGTTATTCCTCTTCCTTAGAGCTAACTTTTGTCACTTATTTGAGCTATAAAAACAATAATGTTATATGTAGGGTTGTTAGATTTAGCAAACAAAATACAGGACACTCAGTATCTTAGTTTCTTTTCATACCTGAAACTGAGTATATTATACAGAAAAAAAGGTAGATTTGGCCCATGATTCTAATGGCTGAAAAGTTCAAGACTGGGCATCTGCATCTGGTGAGGGCATTAGGCTGCTTCATGATGGAAAGTGAAAAGGAGCCAGTGTGTGCAGAGGTTGTATGATGAGAGAGGAAGCAAGTGAGAGTGGGAGGTCCTAGGGTTTTTTGTTTTGTTTTGTTTTGTTTTTTGAGACCTCCATCACCCAGGCTGGAGTGCAGTGGCGTGATTTCGGCTCACTGCAACCTCCGCCTCCTGGGTTCAAGCGATTCTCCTGTCTCAACCTCCCAAGTAGCTGGAATTACAGGCACCATGTTGGCCAGGCTGGTCTCAAACTCTTGACCTCAGGTGATCTGCCTGCCTTGGCCTCCCAAATGCTGGGATTACAGGTGTGAGCCACCATGCCCAGCCGGTGCTAGGCTCTTTTTAACAACCTGCTCTCAAGGGAACTAACAGTGAGAACTCACTGACTCACCACTCTCCACCCCTGAGGGCATTCTTCTATTCATGAGGGATCCACCCCATGACCCAAACACCTCCCATTAGCCCCACTCCAACATTGGGAATCAAATTTCAACATGAGGGTTGGCAGAGACCAATATCCAAACTATAACACCCAGTTAATATTTTCATATGAGTATATTCCATATATTGCATGGGACATAATGCAATGTTTAGCACATGACTTAGACTAAAAAATTGTTATAAAAATGTTCATTGTTTATGTTTAATTCAAATTTAATTAGGTGTCCTGTGTTTTACCTGGCAACCCTAGAGGTATGGTCATTGTGGTTATGCATGACTAACATGTCTTTTTTGCAGTAGCATCTGTGAAATGTCCCCCTCCCTTCATTTTCCTCAAAAGCAGATTTTTTTTTGTTTGTTTTGTTTTGAGACAGAGTTTCACTCTTGTTGCCCAGGCTGGAATGCAATGGCACGATCTCGGCTCACTGCAAGCTCTGCCTCTGAGGTTCAAGCGATTCTCCTGCCTCAGCCTCCCGAGTAGCTGGGATTACAGGCATGCTCCACCACGCCTGGCTAATTTTGTATTTTTGGTAGGGACAGGGTTTCTCCATGTTGGTCAGGCTGGTCTTGAACTGCCAACCTCAGTTGATCCGCCCACCTTGGCCTCCCAAAGTGCTGGGATTACAGGCATGAACCACTGTGCCCGGCCCAAAAGCGAATTTTTAATTGTAAAGATGGTGCCCCGAAACACTATAAGGAAGTCTGTTTTGATAAAAATTAGTAACAGTTAAGACAGCCATTTAAAAAAACTTTAGAAAAAAAATTAAACATGTAGCACAGGCAGAGTCTTCTTTAGTTTTCATCTCACTGTTGGATAAAGCAGTTTTTCCTAACCTGATAGAGTTTCCATCTTGGAAAAGTGGAGTCTGGAGGAAGGTGACCAGGGTTACTTAGCTAGACTGCAGTGGAACAGAGTTTAGATCCAGGTCTGTGGAAGTCCAAAGCAGCTCTTCATCATGACCCTGTATCACCTCTCAGACATAGAGCTAATAATGCAGGCAACTATTGCTTTAAAAAAAAAAAGTGGTAAAATACACGTAACAAAATCTTAATGATTTTTAAGTGTACAGTTCATTAAGTGTTAAGTACATTCGCATTACATTGTACACAGTACATTGTTGTGCAAACAATCTCTAGAACTCTTGTAAAACTGAAACTCTGTTCTACAAAACAACAACTTCTTGTTCTTCCTCTGGTCAGCCTCTGGCAACCACCATTCTCTTTTCTATCCCATAAATTTGACGGCTGTAGATACCTCATAGAAATGAAGTCATGCAGTATTTGTCCTCCTGTGACCTGCTTGTTTTCACTTAGCATGATGTCCCCAAGATTCATCCGTGTTGTAGCGTGTGTCAGAACTCCCTTCCTTTTGAAGGCAGAATAGTATTCCGTTGTATGGATATAGCACATTTTAGTTGGCCCATGGATCCATGGATCAACACTTGGGTTACTTTCAACTCTTGACTATTGTGAAGAGTATCGCTATAAACATGGGTGTCCAAATATCTGTTCAAGACTCTGCTTTCAGTTCTCTTAGGTATATATGCAGAAGTAGAATTGCCGAATCATATGATAATTGTTTTTAATTTTGTGAGACACCACCATACTGTTTTCTACAGGGGTTACACCACTTTACATTCCCACTGGTGGTGCACTAGAGTTTTAATACCCCACATCCTCACCAATGCTTGTTATTTTCTGTTGTTTTAAAAATAATCGTCTTCCTAATGGATGTGAGGAGGGCTCCAGGACAAAATCCATGTCTCCATGACAAAATCAAATAAACTATTAGAGTTGATTTTCTTTTTGCTAATCTAATTATTTGTTTCGTTGGAATCTGAAGAGATGATTTTACCGTTGTTTATTCTATTACTATTATAATGAACACTGACATGGTTATTACTAATAGTAATGAGTAGTGTACACTGAGCACCTACTGGAACCAGACATCAACTGGGTGCTATGCCACCATTCTCATTCAGTCCTTGCAACAACCCTACAAAATAGACGCTCACCAGTACTGTTTTCACGTGACAGATGAGGAAAAGGCTGCCTAGAGAGACATTCAGTAACTTATCCAATGTGATGAAACCTTGTAAAGCTGGGATTTGAATCTAAATATTCTGACTCCAGCAGGGAATGGAGGCTCACACAGGTAATCCCAGCACTTGGGAGGCCAAGGTAGGGGAATCACTTGAGGCCAGTTCAAGACCAGCCTACGTAGTGAGATGGGGCAACGTCTCTATAAAAAAAGTGAAAAAAATTGCACAGGCGTGGTGGTGCACACCTGTAGTTTTAGCTACTCAGGAGGCTGAGGAAGGAGGATCATTTGAGCCTGGGTGTTCAAGGTGCAGTGAGCTATGATCACACTATTACACTCCAGCCTGGGAGACACAGTGAGACCCTATCTCTAAAAAAATAAAAATTAAAAAAAAAATGAGTTATTGTAAACTCAGTATTTAAAAACCCAAATATTCTGATTCCTACACATGACCCTTTCAGTGGAGCTTCATAAGAAAACACCACCACCGGGTGTGGTGACTCATGCCTGTAATCCCAGCACTTTGGGAAGCCAAGGTGGGTGGATCACGAGGTCGGGAGACCGAGACCATCCTGGCTAACACGGTGAAACCCCATCTCTACTAAAAATACAAAAAAATTAGCTGGGCGTGGTGGCGGCGCCTGTAGTCCCAGCTACTTGGGAGGCTGAGGCAGGAGAATGGCAGGAACCTGGGAGGCAGAGCTTGCAGTGAGCTGAGATGGCGCCGCTGCACTCCAGCCTGGGTGACAGAGCGAGACTCTGTCTCAAAAAAAAAAAAAAAAGAAAAGAAAAGAAAAGAAAAGAAAAGAAAACAACACCACCCTCCCACTCAAGTTGATCAATTTGAGGGTAATTAAAAATGTGTTGTACTATGGGACCTTCTGAATATGACTCCTTTCAGAGAACTTTAAAGCTTCTTTTTAAAACCTGCTTTATTAAGCTATAATTCACCTGTCATAAAATTCGCGCATTTAAAGTGTACAATTCAGTGGTTTTTAGTACGTTCACAGATACATGCAAATGCCATTATAGTCAATTTTAGAACATTTTCGTAACCCCAAAAAGAAACTTTGCACCCTTTGGCCATTGCCTCTTATTCGCCTGATTCCTCCTGCCCCTAAGCAACTACTAATATACTCCCTGCCTCTGTTGATTTTCCTGTTCTGGACTTGCATATGAATTGAATCACATAGTATATAGTTTTTTTGTGACTGACTTCTTGCACTTGGCATAATGTTTTTAAGGTTCATCCATGTTGTGGCATATATCAATACTTCATTCTTTTTCATGGCCAAATGAAATTCCACTGTATGAATATAGCATGTTTTGTTTATCTATTCACCCATTAATGGATATTTGGGTTGTTTCCACCGTTTGACTATATGAACAATGCTGCTCTGAACACTCATGTTCAAATGTTCGTGTGGACATGGGTTTTTATTTCTCTTGGCTATGTGCTGTGTTAGTGTCTTTGGGCTTCTATAACAAAATACCATCAACCGGACAGCATATAAACAACAGAATTTATTTCTCACAGTGCTAGGGACTGGGAAGTCCAAGATCAAGGTACTGGCAATATATTAGTCCATTTTCACACTGCTATAAAGATACTACCTGAGACTGGGTAATTTGTAAACAAAAGAGGTTTAATTGACTCACAGCACAAAGCACAAGTGCTGCACTTTCAAAGCATCAGGTCTCATGAGAACTCACCCGCTATCATGAGCACGGCATGGGGAAGCCGTCCCTGTGATCCAGTCGCCTCCGACCAGGTCCCTCCCTCCACACATGGGGGTTACAAGTTGAGACGGATGTGGCTGGGGACACAGAACCAAAGCATAGCAGGTAGATTCCAAGTCTGGTAAGGGCCAACATTCTGGTTCATAGATGGCCTTATTCTTGATATAAACTCACATGGTAGAAAGAAAAGGGAGTTCCCTGGGGCCTCTTTTATAAGGACATTAATTGCATCCATAGGGACCTAGTCACCTCCCAAACCTCACCTTCAAATATTGGGCATTAGGATTTAACATATGAATTTTAACATATAAACATTCAGTCTATAGCATACACCTAGGAGCGGAATTACTGAATTCTATGGTAACTCCATGTTTAATCAGTTGCAGAACTGCCAGACTGTTTTCCGGAGCAACTGAAACATTGTACATTTGCATCAGAAATATATGAGGGTTCTGATTTTCCCATATCCTCCCAAAACTTGTTATCTGACTTTTTTATTCTAGCCATCCTGGTGGGTATAAAGTGGTACCTTGTGGTTTTGATTTACATCCCCCGTGATGACTAACAATGTCAAAAACCATGGTATTATTATACTTCTCTGTGAAATACTGCACACACTCCTTGCCTTTTGCTGCAGTGACAGACCTGGGTTCAAGTCCCTGCTCTGCATTTAAAATTGTGACCGTGGGCAAATTACTCAATCTCTCGGAGTCAAGGTTCTCATCTGTAAAATGAGAAAAGGCCTGTAAAGCACTGAGATGTGCACCTAGCAAACAGCATTCAATACATATGAGCTGTTATTATTACAAGGCAGTGAGAGAATATCATACACGAGAGTGATTGGTGCTTAAAACACTTCAAGTGCTTTCTCACTGCCTACAGAGTAAACCCAGGGTCCTCTGTACGGCCCACAAGTCTGATTTGTATCTGCTTCTCAAGTTTTATCTCCCAATGATCCACGTCAACCTCTGGGTTTTGATAACACCACACTACTTGTAGTTTTTCCAAACACCATGTCTTTTCATATCTCCACGACTCTGTTTATGCCCTTCCGTCTGTCTGAAAGCCCTCCCCAGTTTTCTTGGCCCCAGTTAACATATCCAAATCCTTTAGGACTCAAAGAGATTGGGTTGGGGCCTCTCCTGTGGACGTTCATTGCTTATCTTACCTACTGTTTTATATTGAAATGACCTGTTAGGAGTCTACCTCCAATATGCAGAAAACACCTATCATGTGACAGATAATGTGCTATGCTTTGTGCTATGCAGAATAACATATATGGTTCCTGCTCCCACTGAGCAGAGTCTGACGGCAAGAAGGGATCATATTTTTTTGAGCCTTGTGATATCCTCAAAGCATAACACAAACTTGCCACATAGTAAGTGCTTTAAAATGTTGTCAAACCAAGCAGAATCGGATTTGTAGAGAAAGGGCAGCCCAGCCCAGTTCTGAACTTCCTCCTAATACGTGTGTTTTGTTGAGTGTTTTAAAGAAGCTAATGGGCAGGGCAAATTCCAGGTAAAATAAAGTGTGTGTCTTAGTCTCATGTCCACCCTTTAAGCTTTCTCTTGTAGGGCCACCAGGCCTCAGATACCCAACGTTATCTTAGCTATGTGTGGGCTCCTGGCTCCCTCTGCCATCACTGTATTTCCCCCTTTCTTTTGCAAAGCAATGGCTAGAAGTCGTTTTATTAAAGAAATTCATTTCTTTTAGATTAAGCAGAAACTCACATTACACTTTCTTGCTTAAAATTTATCCTGGTTGGACGTGGTGACTCACACCTTTAGCACTTTGGGAGGCCAAGGTGGGTGGATCATTTGAGGTCAGGAGTTCAAGACCACCCTGGCCAACGTGGTGAAACCCCATCTTTACTAAAAATACAAAAATTAGCCGGGCGTGGTGGTGAGCTCCTGTAATCCCAGCTGCTCTGGAGGCTGAGGCAGGAGAAGTGCTTAAGCCTAGCAGGCAGAGGTTGCAGTGTGCCAAGATGGTGCCACTGCACTCCAGCCTTGGCAACAGAGCAAGACTTTGTCTCAAACATACATACATACGTATATACATACATACATACATAAATGCATAAAATAAAATCTCTCCTATGCTCCTTTCTCTATAGTGTCAGCCTTTCTGACACAGAAGTCCAAATGTGAGATTCTCCTCTCATATACAGCAAGGAGCTCTTGCTGTCTGGGACACACAGATGACACCACTACAAGGAGAGACGTAGTCACTCCACCAGCGCAGAAGCAACATCTAGAATGGCAAACTTCTACCAGAAGTGTCTCAAAGTGCTGATGATTTAAAGTTAATCCAGTTAATATAAAGTTAAACTGGTTAAAAGGATAAGCTCCTTACAGAAGATTCATTTAAGAGGGAATTTTAATGCTGGCAACTTCTACAAGGCAGTGTGAAGAGACACTCTGGGGGACTGAAGTACAGCATCCTCAATGATCAGCATCCTCAGTTACAACTAATTTGTGTTTTTCCTGACGGACATTAGTGGATCAGGTCATCCATGTAATATTATATCAGATATGCAATAATTTGTAACATTATATTGGATAATATGTCCTGACTAATAAAATTCAGGAGTTCGGTCCAGCGAATACAAAGTAGTCCAGGAAATAAAGTTATCTCCTAACTACTATAGCCACCCAGCCTCTGGGTTTTTCCCAAGACATGGCCTCAGACCTCTATCGGGGATGACAAGTGTGTGCCCTGTTGGATAAGGATGCATGACTCTTCCCTACCAGAGTGTGAATCCACAAAGGCAGGTCCTCTGGCACACTCATCTCTGCTTCTACAGTGCCTAATAGATTCCGTGGTCCAGAGAAAGAACCAGAAACTCTTGTTGAATGGGAGAAAGAAGAAGGTCAGGAAAGAAGGAGAGCGATAAAACAGAACCCAGAGTTGCCGGAACCCAGAGTTGCCTCCGGCCCCATAGGGCCATAGATGGTCACTATCCAGTGACTTAGAAAGTTAGGAGCAGGAAATGGTATCGTCTGTGCCATCAAACCACAAACGAGATTCCCTTTCGCCAAAAGGTACAACAGTTGCATTAAGTCGGTTTTACCAAGAGCTCTGTTATTTCATTTAGTTATCACTTCAGAAGTTACCTAAACTTTTTATCAGCTACAGGAGTGATTAATGCTGTTGTGACTGAAGAAGTTACCATAATAAGACTCTTCCCATTGTTCATAACTTTCTAAGATTTCAGTGTCTTTGGCCAGGCGCAGTGGCTCACACCAATAACACTTTGGGAGGTCAAGGTGGGAGGGTCGCTTGAGTGCAGGAGTTCCAGACCAGCCCTGGCAACATAGCAAGAACCTGTCTCTACAAAATTGTTACAAATTAGCCAGGTGTGGTGGCATGTATCTGTAGTGCTGGCTACTCGGAGGGTTGAACAGGTAGGATTGCTTGAGCCCAGGAGTCTGAAGCTGCAGTCAGCAATGATTGCACCACTGTACTCCAGCCCAGGTGACAGAGAGAGACCTTGTCTCAAATGAATACTTAAGTAAACAAATAAGTAACAAATTAATAAATAAATACACGTCAGTGTTTTGATTAGAGTTTTCTCCATTTTCCAT
Organism: Theropithecus gelada; assembly: GCF_003255815.1. NCBI lineage: Eukaryota > Metazoa > Chordata > Mammalia > Primates > Cercopithecidae > Theropithecus > Theropithecus gelada. The sequence goes on along the minus strand of NC_037668.1, from coordinate 217,782,572 downwards.
CAGTCCAAAGGCAGCTTTTGGGAGTTTGGGAAATAACTCTCACATTACTTTTAATTTGGTCAAAATTAAATCCTCATTCTTTCCCTCTTACAATAAAACACAACATAGAAATAAAATAGAGAACCAAACACCTTCCCAGGGTGAATCAAGAAGAATTTGGGGTTCAAGTTAGGAAATACTAATTATTCTCTTTTTTCTGAGTCTTTAAAAAGTGACAGTTTTTATTACAAATATTGCTTTGCCTTTTCCACAGGCATAATACATTTTACCTTTAAACTACCCAAAGCCCCAGTGCTAAATTATGTTTTCCTTCAAAGAGGATGTAATTTCATATTCCACCAGCACAGCATTTTCAGGCTTACCAATTAAGTCTGTAGAAGAAATTATCACCCTTCTAGTTCCAATCCCTCTTACCTAGCAAAAACCGCAGAATGAAACGGAAAGGCCCGCGTAAAGGTTAGGGAAGCACTCCAGTAAACTGAGTGAATGAACATGGATGCTAAATTTTGAGAGCACCATGAATGCTGGCTGTGCTTTGCATTAATTATTAGCACAGTGTTCCCTCATAGAGAGGAGATATGTCCAAACTTGGACTTTTGTGACAATTACACTTGGAGTTTCATTTTGCCTTTCCATCTTTGTCAGCGCTGGCACCAAGCTTGCTGTTGTATGCCTGGCTCTATCAAACAATAAAAGTAACCCATTTGAAAAGTCAAACAACAGGAGTGGTTTTTAGGAAACCAGAAGCCAAACTGATTCACCAGGTTGGCCTCCTTCCCAGGGAGAGAGATAATGCTAGCTGGTCGCCGCCGTTAGCCTGGGCAGGAGCAGAGCGATCGCACTTCAGGATTCCCGACTACACGGCTGGCCAGGCGAGTTAAAGAATGTCTAGGGTGAGAGCGATAATGGAGGTGACTCTGGGTTGGAGCAAACCCTGAATTAAGTTGGTACATTCAAAGTTGCCATAGAAACCCTGTCTGAATGTCCTCGCTTCAGCAGAATTGATTTTATGTTTAAATGTTAATATGCCTCCTTATACTTAATGATATACAAAGTAGACAGAAGATGAATATGGAAGAAAGAAAATGTACTCTAACATCTGAAATACTTAAGCCATTAAATAATTTCCCTATACTAAGTCAGCCTTTGAAACGGATTGACCAAAGAAGAGGTAGCGTGGGTTGCCACGACTGGGAGCTGTTTAGGGAAGTCTTTATGCCTTTATGTCAAATGCCGCTGCACTCTCAAAGGCACTGCTGTAATTCAGCGAACCCAGCTTGTGCTTGAAGCCAAATGAAATGCAAAGTTGCCTTTCAATAGCAAACCTCACTGAGGAAATGCCAGCTAGCAATTGTGAGAAGTTTCAGCTACTGTATTTTCACAGACTGCATTTTTCCACTCCATGTCCGTGAGAAAACATTTGGAGGCTCTTTAAAAATGGTTACATTATCAATTAATCTATAGCATGTTTTAAATAAATATTTCTATTAAATGTAACAAAAACCGGCATTTGTATTGCTTGCACCTAAATTATCATCATCATTGCAAAGCAGATGTGGAATGCAAGCCGAGGCGAACAATCGGCACTGTAATTTGCCCAGTAACATTGTTTTAGATCTAATTAGTGCTTATGCAAATCCTTTACAAAAATGTGAAAACTGCACCAGGATGTAATTGTTTAATGAATTTAGTGCAAAGCACATCTGCATAAATTCCATTTTAGCTGAAAAAACTAAGTTCAACTGCTATTTGCTCCAGAGCCAAAACATTGTGAATTGTGCCCACTGTGCTTTAGCCCTGCTCTGCTGGCTTGGATATTTCAAATAAATACTACAAAGTTAAAGCCTCCAGCTGCAGACCAACCCATCTGTAGATGTTTGTTATATTTGGCAGTATCGTAGAATGATTGTGCCTTCCTGCTGGAAAAAAAAAAAAGGACGGGGGAAAAAAACAAGGTTTTGTCAGCAAAAAAAAAAAAAAAAAGTAAAAGTTTGAAATAGTCATTGCTTGACAAAAGTTTTGAATTTGAATCTAGCTTACCTAGCAGTGAACTTTAAACACCTGTTCACATGGGGTCTACCATGCAAACCAGAATACTACGCTTTTTTCCCAGTTCTCCCCAACGTTCCATTTCTGTTAAAAATCACAGAAAATTGAATTGGACACAAGTTTACTAAAATTGGAATTTAAGCACTTCCTTTAACTTTTCAGAGATTTTACTAGTCACTTTTTGTGGTCAGTGTTTAAACACAAAAATCCATGACTTCTATAAAAGGAGATAAGGTAATTATGGATACTTGCATGATTGTCTGGAAAGAGAACACTTCTCCATTTCTGGTTTTTTGCTTTTCCTTTTTCTTTCTGTTTTGGCTTCTCTGGTGTTTTGGTGCAGCACAAATAAACTGCCAAATGAATAACGGTTCCTGTACAACTAGGGGTGGGATGGACGGCAGGGCTTGAGGATGGGGGCAGTGTGGAGATATTTGGGTCTGAGTTAGAAGAATTCTGCAAAACGATAAACAACAAATATCATTCTTCAGCATTGAGCCCAGGGTTCCAATTTAGGCTGGGACAACCCTGAAAAGTGTGCCATCGATGTTCTGATGGCACCAGAAACTGTCGTTCTGTTTCTGTTGGTTATCCATCGTAGATCCATCTTGTCTCAGTCTGTCTCAGGTTAAAGTTCCCTGGAACCGGTCTCTGTGGATTCAGAGACGAGCCCGCAGCACACTTAAGTGAGGTGTGTTGGGGAGTCACCTGTGACGGAGTTAGGGCACAAGACTGGGTGGAAAGAGACGTCGACTTCCGGTGCAGCTGCAGCCGGGGCCTCAGCCGACCACACGGGGTGCTTCCGAGCTGGGATGTCCCTTTAGTGTTGGATGGAATTGAGACACTGGGGCTGAGTCTTTTCACCCCTGCATCCATCAGGCATTGGACATGATGTTTGTTATATTTGGCAGTATATTTGGCATGAGCTGCCACTGGGGAGGAGTGCAGGCTTGGGTGGGGAGTTCCCTTTGGCTGAGGGACATCTGTGAGCTGACTGCAAACCCTCCCAAAGGCTAGGGAAATGGTGCCTGGGTCCTGAGCAGGGGTCTGGACTGTAAGTTACCACATCCACTCTCATATGCTTGAATCTACTTACTCTGTATTATTTATTTCACCCCATCTGGGAACAATGCCTTCAGGATTCTCTTTTTATCTTGTCCTGGAGAAACTTCAAAAGGAAGGTTAGTGGGAGGAACTACAGTCTCTGTAGCTATAGCTGGTCTTGACTCTACAACTTCTACCCATCCCCTCACTCCAGCTCTACCCATTCCATATTCCCCTCACCTCCAGCTAGCACCTCTGCTGATGCAGGTGGCTTACACAGTGGGGTGAAACTGAGCCTCATTCCCAGGACCCTGGTCACCTGTGCTTTCAGGCTGTGCATACTGAACTTGTCTGCTTATCATCACAATTTGCCAGGGGACACCAATAGACACCAAAATAGATCACCTGCATAGCGGGCATATCGTTTCCTGCCCCAATGTATAAATAGCAGCCCTACCTCCTCCTGATGACCAGAGTCAATTATTCCTGCCAGGAGGGAAACTCTTCTCCTTGCCTGATAGTTTCTGGGCACAAGGGTCCTGGAAGACCTGGTGGCAGCTATAGCTTAACGTTTCTTTCTTTTCTTTCTTTTTTTTTTTTTAGAGATTGGGGTCTTCCTCTGTCACCCAGGCTGGAGTGCAGTGGTGCAATCATGGTTCACTCCAGCCTCAAACTTCTGGGCTCAAGGGATCCTCCCGCCTCAGCCTCCAGAGTAGCTGGGACTACAGGTAGGCACCACCATGCCTGGCAGCTTAAATTTGTGTGTGTGTGTGTGTGTGTGTGTGTGTTTGCGGGTGGAGTCTCACTCTGTTGCCCCGCAGGCTGGAGTGCAGTGTGTGTGTGTGTGTGTGTGTGTGTGAGAGAGATGTGTTTTCAGGTGGAGTCTCATTCTGTTGCCCAGCAGGCTGGAATGCAGTGTGTGTGTGTGCGCTTGTGTGTATGTGTGTGTTTGTGTGCGTGTGTGTGTTTCAGGTGGAGTCTCATTCTGTGGCCCTGCAGGCTGGCGTGCAGTGTGTGTGTGTGTGTGTGTGTGTGTGTGTTTGCAGGTGGAGTCTCTGTGGCCCTGCAGGCTGGAGTGCAGAGTGTGTGTGTGTGTGTGTGTTTGTGTGTGTGTGTGTGTGTGTGCAGGTGGAGTCTCACTCTGTGGCCCCGCAGGCTGGAGTGCAGTGTGTGTGTGTGTGTTTGTGTGTACGTGTGTGTGTGTGTGTGTGCGTGCGGGTGGAGTCTCACTCTGTGGCCCCGGAGGCTGGAGTGCAGTGTGTGTGTGTGTGTGTGTGTGTGTGTGTACGTGTGTGTGTGTGTGTGTGCGGGTGGAGTCCCACTCTGTGGCTCCGCAGGCTGGAGTGCAGTGGTGTGATCACAGCTCAATGGTATCTCCATCTCCCACGTTCAAGTGATCCTCAGCCTCCTGAGTAGCTGGGATTACAGGCGTGTGCCACCACACCCAGCTAATTTTTATATTTTTAGTAGAGACAGGGTTTCATCATGTTGGCCAAGCTGATCTCAAACTCCTGACCTCAAGTGATCCACCTGCCTCGGCCTCCCAAAGTGCTAGGATTACAGGCATGAGCCACCGTGCCTGGCCCCTGGCAGCTTAAAGGTTAAAGGGACTCTTGCTCTGCCCCCTGGTTGAAGCATCCCCTTCTCAGAAGCAAACCCTCTGACCCCACAGATCCCAGAGTAGAAGAGATGGGAGGCACAGATTCCCTAAGTGGGCTGCTGGGAGGGATGGTGAGCAGGACTATGCCTCCCTTTGCGTTTTGGTTCCCAGATGTGTGAATTCTACCTCCTGGGGACACAGTACTATACAATGGTCACTGACTTACGGTCCTGGAGGATATGCAGAGTATCACCTTCAAGGCAGTCCCTGAACTGATCCTTTACAAGCCTGTTTCATCTCTCCACCAGACCAGCAGCTTCTGGGAGGTAGAATATGGGATAGGACAAGCAGAGCCCATGGTCCAGTGCTCCTGCTGCACCTCCCTGGCTGTAAAATTGATTGCTTGGTCTCATGCAATGTGATGTGGGCTCCCATGTCAGCAGAGCAAACACTCTGTGGGCCTTCAGATAGTCACTTAGGCCCTGTAGGCAGGAAAGCTAAACTCATACCTGGAATATGGATCAATTCTAATCAAGATAAATCATTTCCTCTTCTGGAGTGGAAAGGATGCAAGGAATCAACTCCCTGCTAAGTGGCTGTTTGGTCTCTTTGCGGGATGGTGCTCCATCTGGGACTCTGCATTTGTCTCTATGACTTGCGCGTTGGACATTGAGAAGTAGTAATGACTAGGTCAGCCTTAATGAGTGACAGCCCATGCTGCTGAGCCTACATGGACCCTCCCTCCCTGCGGTAGCAGCCACCATGTTTATACACCAACTGTACCAGCACATAGATGGCCATGAGAGAGGCTAGCTGACATGGACGGGTGAATCGCTTTACAGCGAAGAAGTTCCAGCAGGGAGCATTTGACCATGGGCTCTTCTCATCCTGTCACTTATTATATCTCCTAGAAGCTGCTGGCCTAATGGAGAGACGAGGTGGGCTTTTAAAGGAGCAGATTAGCTACCGACTTGAAGATGAAACCCTGCATTCTTGGGACACCATCCTCTAGGACCCAAAGTCAGTGACCATTATATGGTGCTGTGTCCCCATAGGTACAATACATGGGCCATTGTGTTTATTTGGGTGTTCGGTGCTTCTCCTGCAGCCGATGCTCTCCGGTGGGCATTAAAAGGTGACTCAAGGCCTCCTCCCAGTGTTCTATCCACATGCCTCTTCCCCAGAGTCCTTGTCCCTGATATTCCCATTCTTGCTCCTCCCAGGCCCCTGGCCTAGCCTTTTGCCATCACCCATGAATCTCTGTGTAGGTCACTTTTTTTTTCTCAAAAGTGAATGATAACACAGTCCAAAGCTCCTCCTATTGGGAGGAGGATTTCCCCTCCCCTTATCTTTCAAGGACACTCCTAGGAGGGACGGCATGCAGCCGCTGTTCACTTTTGGCTTGCACCCACAAGCAAATCTGACTCTCCCACACACTAAGGTTGGCCTTTTTCTTCCTCCATCAGTTGATCAATAAGAGGCCCTGCAGCCCTCACGGTCATGCAGGTGGTCATCATAAATACGAATGGAGTGAGAGGGGCTGTGTGGCAGGGGTGGGTGACAGGAGGGTCTGGGCCACCTGCTTATTCAGCTCCCCTGTGTCCACCTGCCCTGCTGATGTTCGATTCTGGATGTGTTACTTCTATTTTACGATGGATTGCTCCTAGGCCCACCTGACCTTATGACTTGTTGGGTTGAATAGAACCCAGATCATCATGGGCAGTCTGGCCACATGGTCACCTGATGTCCCATGTTCATTTCAACCAAGGTCCATTAGCACGCCAGGAGCTATACTTTCAAATGGTATATAATTCTCTGCTGCAGATGGCATGGCCTTGCTCCAGAACCCTAGGGGTCTACATTGTGAATCTCCTATTGGGCTTGCCATAAACTCCACATGGCACACTTTCCCACCCAGATACTTCTAATAACAGAAGGTCTGCTGGTCATACGGTTCAAGCAGCAGGGCTGCCTGCATCACAACCTAGACCTGACGCAGAGCCCTTTCCTGCTCTGGACCCCACTCAAAGCTGACAACCTTCTATGTCACTTGGAAAATGTATCAAAGTTGTATTTCCAAGGAGGAAAATGCTGCCTTCAGAACCCAAAGAGGCTTACCAGGTGATACGCTGTCTTCTTAGTGAGGGGAAATATGAAATGCAGTCAGCTGTTCTGTACTAAATGTTCATGGATATGACGGACACCTGAGTGTTTGTGGGGTTTTCTCACATCCTCTGAAGCACATATGTTAGCAGGTCTCTAATTACTTGCCACATCTTGTTAATGTGAACCTATTAACTTGACGTCATCAAATTAGTGGACCAATATAATGTTCTTCAAGTGTCCAGACAGTCCAAGTTCCCTCTGGACTAAATTATTGCAGGGAGAAGAGTCAATGTATGTTTGGGGAGAGGTGGTAAATGTGTACTGTCATCCACTCCATGTGAATGTAACCTGCTTCTGGTACTGTGTTCTGACAGGAATAGCAAAGAACACATTTGCCAAACCAAGGCCACACACCACATACCCGAGGATGTGTTACTACGTTCTAGCAAAAACAACTACAACGACAAAACCGTGTCTGTAATAATATCAGAAATTGGAACTATTACTTGGTTGAGTTTGAGTCTGCATAGTTCACATCCTTCAGAGTCTTTCTGGTCTTTGCGGGGCCCAGACTGGTGAATTAAGTGGGGTCGATGATGAGAACCACTACTCCCGGACACTTGAAGTCTTGTGGGTGGCACTAATCTCTACCATTCTCCCCGGGATGCAATCTTGATTTCATTTTCATTTACTCTTTCGGCCAGGGTAGAGGAGCAGTTTCAGAGTTTTGTTTGTTTGTTTGTTTGTTTGTTTTTTGAGACAAGGTCTCGCTCTGTCACCCAGACTGGAGTGCAGTGGCATGATCATGGCTCACTGCAGCCTTGACCTCCTGGGCTCAAGTGATCCTCCCACCTCAGCCTCCTGAGTAGCTGAGACTATAGATGTGTGCCACCAGGCCCAGCTAATTTGGGGGGCTTTTTTGGTAAGGATGGGGTTTCACCACATTGCCCAGGCTGGTCTCTAACTCCTGAACTCAAGCGATCCACTCGCCTTGGCCTCCCAAAGTGCTGGGACGGCAGGCATGGGCCACTGTGCCCGGCCAGAGTTTTCCTATGTAACCTTCACTACTACAATAGTTATCACTCCACAAACCCACAAATGAAGAAATCAAGGTGGGGTTTTACCAAAGACCAAGTATGTCCATTCCGACGACACACTGAGACTAAGAAAATGAGCATTTGGTAGGTTTGAAGACCCGGGGGACCCACTGTGAATCAGTCCAGGCCCAGGTCTTTATTAATCACGCGATGCTCATGCACCCTGTTCTAACAGGAGGAGCACGATGATGCTGCACATCCTCAGGTATTAATGTGAACACAGACCTTGCATCCAACAATCCTGGAAATGTCCGGGTATCCCTCTTCCCCAACCAGATGATTACCTCAGTCAAAGGCTATAGGTTCCTTTGGAGAAATATTGGACAAATCGTCATCATATACAGTTGCTATGGTGATACAGAATCCTTCCTCCTAAGGACCCAGGTTCTCCTTCAGTTAATGGATTCCAGGTCTGAAGACTGACCCACATGTAGAAACTAATAAGGGATCATGATGTTTTAATAGGATGGCTGCCCTTGGCCTCCTGATCACTCATTCTTAATTTCTTTTAAGGTACAGATTGAGCAATACCCTTGTCGGCTCCAATCTGTCTTGCTCCTAGAAATACCAAGCTCTATTAACCATAGCTCTCTGCAGAGCACCCCCTTCCCAACTCTATCCCAGATGCTCATTATAGTAATTACACCCACCTTGATTCTGCTGGTTAAATCTATTGTTTTGGAATCTTTTCATCCTCAGTGCTATCAGGAAGCCCAGTTCTGTAACATCTCCCGCCATCAGTCCCTGCCTGCAGAGGGCAACCAACAGTGAGCTTCTCCACCATATCAGAAGCCCCTTTTATCAATAGATTCCATACTGCTTTGGAGGGGATGTTTTGGGATCCCTTAGAGTACTGGATCCCTATATATTCATTGATGTGGATCTGGATCCTCATGGGATTTCTCTCTCACTTTCTGTAGCGTCATCAGAGGACTCCCAATTTACCACAGCTGGTAAATTTTCTGGATTGAATAGTATTCCCAGTCTAGAATGCCCACTTATCTGAGGCTTTTGATCCCTTCCTCCATCATTTTCCACAGAAGTTCTAGTAGTCCTGGTAGCTCATCACTCTTGCTATACTTCTGAGTGCCAACCTAACAGTGTATTCTCCCAGGTCCTTGCCAGGATGTGTAATTCCATAGCATGGGAGAGACTTCCCATATAAACAAACTCCCTTGTCCAACTTTATAATCCTTTCCCTCTCGATCTCGCACTTTCAGGATCCAGTCCCATACATACATTCCCAGCTTCTGCTGTTGTATGTTTGCTAGTTCCTACGGATTCTTCAGCATATAGTTCCCTTCTTCCTTCACCAGGCCCAACATTTCCCCAACCAGGTTATGCTCTGACTTGGTCCTAGTGGTTGATCTGACAGGGAGTGGATGTGGGGGCAGATCCTGAGGTGGAGAGGAGTATGTGCTGCCTTGCAAGGTGAAGACCTCCACATCATTCTCATGGACGCAGGGGTGGGGGTGCTAACCTCTAACAGGGAGGAGTGGGCCACTTCCGCAGGCTCGAGGACTGCGGAGAACCCAGCTTTTCAGGGCTCACTCAAGAGTGATCAACCCAGATATATCCATCCCAAGTCTCAGATTCCCACTTCTTCCCAACCAGGGCCATGATCTGGGCAGAGAAAACTTGCTGGGATTGAGGATCCCATCTTCTCTGAAGCTCCACTAACTTTGTAATTGAGTCCTAGGCATGATCCTCAATTTATCTGTTCTTATTATTTGCCTCTGACTTCAGGAGATGGGGAGCTCTTCACGTGCTGCTAAGGAGGTCCTCCAACTCTCACACTTTGCCTTAAATTGGTAGTTATTCACTCGCAGCCTTTCATTGTCTTTCTCCAGTGTATTGGCATCGCTCAGAAAGAGCTGTCTGATGTCACTGTACTTTCATTACTGTTCTCCCTCATACCCCAAACTCCTCAAGCACCTGAGGACCCCTCAATTCATCACTGGTGAAAATGTTAATAACTGCCCACTAACTATGCCAGGGGATTGTGGATGATCTAATTTCCAAAGCCCATTTCAGAGTAGGCACACTTAGACCTGCCTCCTGGCACTGTCTTCTACTAGGTAATATATCTGAGACACATTTCCATGCAAGAAGGGACTTAGGGAGCATTGGAAGAATACCTGGGAGAGACTGAGGGGAGAGACTGAGGGGATAGCAGGATTCTCAAGCCTTACCTTGGCAATCAGGCACCTGCCGATTCCTAGCACCCCCCGTCTCTTTAAGTTGTCCTAACACCTTTATCTTGCACCCTTTGTAGAGACAATCCAGGCTTCTGTGGTTCTAAAGCAGCTTCTAGATGAGGTAGAGATCAAATCCCTTCGGCTCAAAACATTATCCTTTCAAATCAGACAAGTACAGGTGCCCCCATAGTTTCTCTCTCTGTGTCTCTCACTCCTCCACTCCTCTCTTCAGCCACACACACAGACACACATGCACACATGCACTCAGGCACACACACTTATGCATGCATGAATGTGTGTACAAGCACAACACACACACACACACGTGCACACGTACACTCCTCTCAGAACAAGTTCATCGGCTATTAGAAAACCATGTCCACACCATCACCTCTCTAGGGATTTGGGTGAGAAAAAAGAGGCATAGAAGGCTCAGAAATTATCATTAGATAGTGGTTTCTTTGCTTGTTTTATTGTTGGCTTATTTTCTGCATTGGCAGATAAACGGAGGAAGTAAGCGGGGTGGGGGCTGGGAGGAAGCGTCAATTTTCCCCCACGGGTTTTCTTGAGTCCATATTCCTTCACCCAATTCAGCGTACACTCTTCACCAGGAAATGATGTGGTTTTCAGTCTCTTCCTCTGTTTTTGTTTGGTTTTGCTTCTTGAATAAAGTCTCCTTGATATACCCCTTCTCAGGAGTGTAGCCAGGCTTCCAAACCTGTTGGATTTATTTTACCATAGGACTCACCACTCTCTGACAAGTACATTTGTAGAATCTAGATCTTTAGTTCTCTCTTATTCTCACTTCTTTCTTTCCTTCTTTCTTTCTTTCTTTCTTTCTTTCTTTCTTTCTTTCTTTCTTTCTTTCTTTCTTTCTTTCTTTCTTTCTTTCTTTCTTTTCTTTCTTTTTTGCCTTTTCTTGGTTTTAAGAGAGAAAGCAACTGTGGTTACTGTCAATGTTTATTCTCACTGGAAGATATAAAAGGTTTACCTATATTATTTTGAAGGATTTTCTCCTCTCTTGCCTCTGTAAACAAGACTGTGGGACCCAGATTACTGATCATCATTACTTACAAAAATTATTCACAAAAATTATTCCATAACCTATTAGGAACCACATTACTACAAGTAGAAGATCTAGCATCTTAATAATATATATCACCATTTAGAGAGACTGAGAGTGACAGGATGCACTGGCATAATAGTGCCGGGGCATTGGAAACATGTTTAGGACTCTGATGGAGGGTCTGTTATATAGGCACTTGTCATCTACATTTTTCTGATGAAAAGCAGGGGGAAAATGGCTTTCCTTAGCAGAGCTCCATATGAGCCCTGAAAATAGAGCACAGATATGAGAGCACTGCAAATAAGTACCTCCAAACTAACGCAAAGCAGGGAACTGAGTCAAGCAGCTTTCCCTATTCATGTTGAGAGATGGGAAGAGTTATAGTGAGTAGTAAAGCCATTAGGCAGCCACTGGAAAGAAAAGAGAAAAATAATATGCCCACAGCTTAATATAGAATACCTAAGCATTAACCTTCAAAAAGACTCACACAAGTTGCAGAAATGGACACACAAAGAGGATGGGGCTTAACAGGGACTGGAGTGGTGTGTTCAACCTGGGGAAGCAGATACAACCACAATTCTTCCAAGTAGGAAGGTCATTTGCTTTGCCTCAGCTTGCGCAGCAGCGTGGCCAGTTCCTCAGCCTATTCTTAGGGGCTGGAAGAGCCCAGTTGGTTCAGATGTCCCCACCATGAGACTCAAGGGAAGTCCTGTTCCTGTCAGACGCTGAGGTCATCTTACTCCCTTGTCAGCGATGGTTCAGGAGCAGATATGGCACCAGTTCCATCCAGTGGTCTCAAAGGGAGACCTCCTGGAGCCTTCTAGGGAAAGGACCTTCACACTTACAAAGAAACATAATGAAAAATGGTTTCTGCCTCCTGTTGGATGTTGTTGTGTCTGCCTGTGTCCTGGTAAGTGCAGTGGTTCTGTTACAACCATGAGACCCACTAGGGGAGATCAGCCCACGTCAGGTGAGCAGAGCAGGCAGGCGGAAAGAACCTGAGCTTCCAGGATTGCTTCTCTGCTTAATCAACCGACTCTGGCTACGTCCTGTGAGTCCTCTCTTTTAGGTAAGATAAGACTTTTTGAAAACTACACTTGTCTGGGCATGGTGGCTCACACCTGTAACCCCAGCACTTTGGGAGGCTGAGGTAGAAGGATTGCTTGAGCCCGGGAGTTCGAGACCAGCCTGGGCAACACAGCAAGATCTCACCTCTACAAAACATTTTAAAAATTAAAAAATCAGCCAGACGTGGTGATGCACACCTGTAGTCCCAACTTCTCAAGCAGCTGAGGTGGGAGGATCACTTGAGCCCAGGAGTTCAAGGATATAGTGACCCATGATCCTGCCACTGCACTCCAGCCTGGGTGACAGAGTGGGATCTTGTCTCAAAAAAAAAAAAAAAACCACTATTTTTTGGAATAGTTTTAGATATACAGAAAAATCGAGAAGATGTATAGCGAGTTCCCATATATCCCTCACCCAGATTCCCTCTTATTAATGTCTTGCATTAGTATGGTACATTTGTTACCATTAATGAACCATATACTGGATATATTATTACTAACTAAAGCCCAGAGTGTATTCAGATATCCTTAGCTTTGCCTGATGTTCCATTCCAGGATTCCCCAGAACACCACACTGCATTTAGTTATCATGGTTCCTTAGGCTACTCTGGGCTGTGATGGCTTCTCAGATTTACCTTGACAGTTTTGAGGAGTAACGGTGAAGTATTTTGTAGGGTACCTCTGTCCTGCAATTTGTCTGATGTTCCTCTCACAATCATACCGGGGTTATGGTGTTTGGGGGAGGAAGACCCCAGAGGTAAAGTGCCATTTTCATCACATCGTATCAAGGGTACACGCTTTCAACATGATTTATCACTGTTGATACTAACCTTGACCTCCTGCCTGGGGTAGTGTTTGTGAGGTTTCTCCACTGTAAATTTACTCTTCCTCCCACCCCTTTCTATACTGTATTCTTGAGAAAGAAGTCGCTACGGGCAGCCCACCCTGAAGGAGCGTGAAGCGTGGCCCACCTCCTTGAGGGCAGAGTATTTACATAAATTATTTGGAATTCTTCTACGAGGAGTTGTCTTTTCTCCCCCATTTATTGACTTCTTTATGCAATCATTTATTTATATCAGTATGGATTCCTGGATATTTACTTTATACTTTATATACTTTATGTTGCAATCCAGTACTACTTTATTTTGTCGTTAAAATTGTTCCAAGTTTGACTGTTTGGAGAGATATTATGTTTTTTTACAGCTATATTCAGTTGGCTTTTCTGGATTTTGTAGCCAAAAAAAATCCCAATTGATATAGCTTCCCCCAGAGAAGAGTTTGCTAGATCATAAGTTTGCAATAAGCTAGCAGGGTAATGCTTTAAAATTTTTTTAGCAAGGTATACACAAACAAGAACATTGCATGGAAACCCTACATTTACCCTTCTTTTTGTGCTGCTTGACCCAATCTAATTAGAAAAAAATACCAAACAGATCATCATAGTCAGAAAATGAATACTGGTCTTTGATCTCCTACTAATTGGCTGAGTGCATCATAAATACAGTGATCAAATTAACGAGACCAAAAACTGGGACACCATAGCTAACTACACTATAAATATTCAGTCACCTGTGTAGTTACCATTGGTAACGAATCACTTTTGGTAAGAAATAAAATAAAATCATAGGAAAAGTAAAACCACACACACAATTCAGTGAAAATTCATGTCAGCCAATATCATACTTTAATATTTGATGTGGCTCGGCACGGTGGCTCACGCCTGTAATCCCAGCACTTTGGGAGGCCGAGGCAGGTGGATCACGAAGGCAGGAGTTCAAGACCAGCCTGGCCAAGATGGTGAAACTCCGTCTCTACTAAAAACACAAAAATGACCTGGGCGTGGTGGCAGGCGCCTGTAATCCCAGCTACTTGGGAGGCTGAGGCAGAGAACTGCTTGAACCCGGGAGGCGGAGGTTGCAGTGAGCCAAGGTCGTGCCACTGCACTCGAGCCTGGGCGACAGAGCAAGACTCTGTCTAAAACTAAAATTGATGTCCAGATGTCTTCGGAGACCCTCATATGTCTGATCACCCAGTATCATCAAGCAAGCCTCTGAGCCTTACTGACAAGTCTTGAAATCTGTTAAAAACAAAAGTGACAATATTTCACTACCGGAGCCACAGGGCTTATTTATAAAACTGAAAATAAAATGCTAACTGCAAAAATGTTTTAAAAACTTAAGTACTGTCAAAAAACCAGGTGTAATTCAATACCGTCAACTCCCGATTACACACACTTGTGGACCAATTGGGGGATGATCTAACCGAGCACACACCACTTCTTTGGTCCTGTTCACAGCATTGGAAATCCCAGATACACCACGTTTTCTGTGGTTAAATAAAATAAAAATGAACATCAAGAGCAGCTGAGAAGAAAACGAGTCAGGGCATGACAGTTCTGTGTGTGTGTGTGTGTGTGTGCACGCCTGTGTGTGTGTGCACGCCTGTGTGTGTGTAGTCTGGATGTGGATGTGTATATTTTTGCATGTGGATGTGTGTGTGTTTCCCTGTGTGTCTGTGTGTGTGAATGTATGTAGATGTGTATGTGTCTGTGTGTGTCTGTGTGTATATGTGTGGATGTGAATGTACATTTCTGTGTGTGGATGTGTACATCACTATATGTGTGAATGTGTCTCTGTGTGTATGTGAATGTATGTGTCTCTATGTCTGGATATGTGTGTGTCTATGTGTGTGTGTGAGTCTTTGTGTGGATGTGTATATGTCTGTGTGTGTCTACGTGTGTGCGGTGTGTGGGGGTAACATGGGGTACATGGGATGAGCCTGTATCTAGCCTCTCCCGGTATTGACAATGGTGGCAGAGGTGCTGGATTAACAAGGGCAGAGGGAAAAGTACCAGGTGATTAGAGGGGGAAGTGGACAGATGGAGGCTGGAACTGAGCTGTTCTTTCTTTTCCAGCATTAAGGGCAGAGCCACCTCTTTCCTGACCAGCAGCTCTCTCCTCAGTCTCTGTCCACAGGCCAGTGGCAAACTCCACCAAGGGAAATTGGTCCCAATTCACTCTTTCCCAGGAAGAGCTCTGGTCCCAGTGCCTGAAATAACCAGCAGGGGAGGAGCAGGACTCTCGTCATTAGATACTTACCAGGTTACTATCGTAACTTGCAAAACTCTGGCCCAACTACTAAGGAGGTGAGGGGAAGAGTAGAATTAGTACACGGCCTAGGCCGGGCACGGTGGCTCATGCCTATAACCCCAGCACTTTGGGAGGACGAGGTGGGCGAATCATGAGGTGAAGAGATCAAGACCATCCTGGCCAACATGGTGAAACCCCGTCTCTACTACAAATACAAAAATTAGCTGGGCGTGGTGGTGCACACCTGTAGTCCCAGCTATTCGAGAGGCTGAGCCAGGAGAATCGCTTGAACCCTGGAGGCAGAGGTTGCAGTGAGCCGAGATTGCGCCATCGCACTCCAGCCTGGGTAACAGAGCAAGGCTCTGTCTCAAAAAAAAAAAAAAAGGAGTATAGCCTAATCAGATTTTAACGGAAGTAACTTTAGTGAAAGCATGGAGTAAAAGAATTTCTAGTGGCTATGGGACATGTACAGGCTTTGGGAAGGGGTAGTCTTAAAATTTTAAAATAATTGACTATTTCTAAAACTGCAGCATTTCACACTAAAACGTAGATCTCTGATTTCTCTTGGAAGTGTACCTTCTGGCAATCTCGGTGGCCATCATCTCTTACGGGAACTCTTAGCTGACGCTAAATGGTGGCAACCTTCTCCTTAGTCTAGGATCTCTGGTTTCCAGAGTTCCCATATACCCCTTTGCTTCCTTCCTGTCGTTCCCAACCTATTTACTCATTTAAAGTACCTATCTGACCTCAGCATTTTGAGTTTACAGTCTCTGTTCTATGGAGGAGAGGAAAGAAAATGAGGAGAGGTCAGAGGCACAGGCATTAAGATTTCAGATTTCACCAAGGAAACTGGGCTCATGGAAGAAGAAGCTGAAAGGCTAAAAAAGGAAAAGAATCTTTTAAAAGATAAAATCTATTAAATGAATAGCACAAGTTAGATATTGGGAAATCATCCTGACTAAAGATTTCTGAGGCTGGACACGGTGGCTCACACCTGTAATCCCAGCACTTTGGGAGGCCGAGGCGGGTGAATCACCTGAGGTCTGGAATTCAAGACCAGCCTCGCCAACATGGTGAAACCTCGTCTCTACTAAAAATACAAAAAAATAGTTGGGCGTGGTGGTGGACCTATAATCCCAGCCACTTGGGAGGCTGAGGCAGGAGAATCGCTTGAACCTGGGAGGCGGAGGTTGTGGTGAGCCAAGATCATGCCATTGCACTCCAGCCTGGGCAACAAGAGTGAAACTCCATCTCAAAAAAAAAAAAAAAAAAAAAAAAAAAAAAAAAATTT